>NW_027063247.1:0-40096 GCF_032884065.1 Artemia franciscana | reverse complement strand
GTAGAAATCTATTAATGTTTAACTGTTAAATGACTGATGAACTTACAATGGCCACAGCCGAGGAAGATGCTCAAAGAGTCTATGCCAAAAAACTTGCTGCTGATAGAGAAAGTAAGAAAAGAAAGCGTGCCGAGGAATCAAAAGAACAGCAAGGAAACAAGCTTGAGGCTGATAGAGAAAGTAAGAAAAGAAAAGCGTGCCGAGGAATCAAAAGAACAGCAAGGAAACAGGCTTGAGGCTGATAGAGAAAGAAAAGAACAGAAAGCGTGCCGAGGAACTACCAGAGCAACGCGAAACCAGACTTGCTGCTAAAAGAGAAAGTGAAAAAAGAAGGCATGCCGAGGAACTACCAGAGCAACATAAAACCAGACTTGCTGCTAAAAGAGAAAGTGAAAAAAAAGAAGGCGTGCCGAGGAATCACAAGAACAGCAAGAAATCAGGCTTGCCACAAAAAATCGCTCGAGGCTCTTGATCAATGCTTGAAGATTTGCGAGGGAAGTCGAAACCCTTTGGCAGCACATTAATATTGCTTGCGGGAGATTTCAGGCAAACATTACCTATAATACCTAGATCAACTCCTGCAGACGAAATGAATGCTTGCCTGAAAAATTCTAATTTATGGGCACACGTAAAAACATTAAAATTAACTACAAATATGCGTGTCCGATTGCAAAACGATGACTCTGGTCAAACATTTTCAGATCAATTGCTGGCAATTGGAAACAGAAAGCTCCCAGGTAGACTCAATTTCAGGACGTATACAACTACTGCTGATTTCTGTAATTTAGTGACGTCCAAAAATGAATTGATTGAAAAAGTATTTCCGAATATTCTAAACAATTATAAAAATAATAAATGGCTAAGTGAAAGAGCGGATTCTTGCACCCAAAAATATAGACGTCCACGAAATCAACAATATTGTTTTGACCAAGATTCGAGACCAGACAGTCCTTTACAAGTCAGTCGACACAGTTTTTGAACCAAATGAAGCGGTTAATTATCCATCTGAATCTTTAAATTCCGTGGATCTTTCAGGGTTTCCACCACACGTGCTACAACTAAAAATAGGCGTACCAATAATACTTTTAAGAAATATCAACCACCAAAGCTTTGCAATGGCACGCGACTTGCCGTAAAATATATATATATATATATATATATTTATATATATATAATATTAATATATATATATATATAATATATATATATATATATATATATATATATATATATATATATATATATATATATATATATATATATATAATATATATATATATATATATATATATATATATCTATATATAAAAATAAGTTGTCTGTCTGTGGATCTGTGGATCAGGTGACGTCATGTTTCTGTGTCGGCTGACGTCATGTTAAAAAACTAAAAAAAGGAAACAAAAAGAAAAATAAAGGAGAAAAACAAAACTAAAAAAATAAAAATAAAAAAAAAACTAAAAAGAAGAAAGAAAAAAAAACTAAAAAAACTAAAAAAATGTAAAAACCAAAAAAAAAAAACTAAAAAGAAAAAAAGGGGAAAAATACAAAAATTTATTTCATAATTTACAATTTCAAAAACGAATGTATATACAGACTGGGACACCGGAATACAAATGACGACCGGGACACAGGAAATATAAATGACGACCGGGACACAGGGACACAACTACAACGGGGACGCCGGGGGGCACAGGGGGATATATAAATGACGATGGGGACACAGAGAATGTTCGATTAGCAATCACCATCAACAAAGCTCAAGGGCAATCATTAGAATCATGAGGTATAACTAAAAAAAAACTAAAAAAAAGGCAGAAAACTAAAACCTAAAAAAAAGGACCAATTCAAAAACGAATGTATATACAGACTGGGACACCGGGACACGAATGACGACCGGGACACCGGGACACAAGGAATATCAATGACGCCCGGGACCCTCAAAGACAATTCAAAGGACTGGGACACCGGGACATAAATGACGACCGGAACACATGGAATATAAATGACGACCGGGACACCGGGGGGCACACGGGGATATATAAATGACGACGGCGACACAGGGAATCGTCGATTAGCAATCACCATCAACAAAGCTCAAGGGCAATCATTAGAATCATGAGGTATAGATCTGAATACGGATTGTTTTCCCATGGACCATTAATGTTGCATGTTCAAGAGTCGGTAAACCTGACAATCTATTTGTATGCACAGACAATGGGACAGCAAAGAATGTTGTATATTCGCAAGTTTTACGTAGTTAAAAACATATATTATATATACTAGCTGTTGATGGGCCCCCAAGCCCCCCCGCGCGCGTAAGTCGTTACGCGCCATAATAGTTACGCGCCATTGTAGTTGTGTCCCTATGTCCCACCTGTGAATATAGATAGATAGATATATATATATATATATATATATAATATTATATATATATATATATATATATATATATATATATATATATGGTTTTAACTACGTAAAACTTGCGAATATACAACATTCTTTGCTGTCCCATTGTCTTTGCATATAAATAGATTGTCAAGTTTACCGACTCTTGAACATGCAACATATAATGGTCCATGGGGAAAACAATCTGTATTCAGATCTATACCTCATGATTCTAATGATTGCCCCTTGAGCTTTGTTGATGGTGATTGCTAATCGACCATTCCCTGTCCCGGTGTCCCGGTCGTCATTTATATCCCCCTGTTTCCCCCGGTGTCCCCGTTGTAGTTGTGTCCCTGTGTCCCGGTCGTCATTTATATTCCCTGTGTCCCGGTCGTCATTTGTATACCGGTGTCCCGGTCTGTATATACATTCGTTTTTTAGTTTTGTTTTTCTCCTTTATTTTTTTCCTTTTTTTTCTTTTTTAGTTTATTTAGATTTTTAGATTTTTTAGTTTTTTATTAGTTTTTAGTTTTTTTTTCTTTTTAGTTTTTTTGTAGTTTTTACCTTCTTTTTAGTTTTGTTAGTTTTTTTTTTTTACTTATGTCCTGGTCGTCATTTATAATCCCTGTGTCCCGGTGCTTTGTTGATTGCTAATCGAACATTCCTTTTGTCCTGGTCGCTTTCTCTTTGAGTGTCGTCATTTATTTTTTTTCTTTTTTAGTTCTTTCAGTTTTTACCTTTTTTAGTTTTTTTTAGTTTTTTAGATGAAATTTTTTTTTAGTTTTTTCCTTTTTTTCTTTTTAGTTTTTTATTGGTTTTTACCTTTATTTTAGCTTATTTTTCAGTTTTTTTCCTTTTTTTTAGTTTTTTTTATTTTTTATTTTTTTTAGTTTTTTACCTTTTTTTATTTTTTTTTATTTTTTTTAGTTTTTAGCTTTTTTACTTTTTTTATTAGTTTTTAGTTTTTTTTGTAGTTTTTGCCTTTTTTTAGTTTTTTCAGTTTTTTTTTTAGTTTTTTATTGGTTTTTACCTTTATTTTAGCTATTTTTCAGTTTTTCCCTTTTTTTTAGTTTTTTTTAGTTTTTAGTTTTTTTTAGTTTTTTACCTTTTTTTAGTTTTTTTAGTTTTTTAGTTTTTTAGCTTTTTTATTTTTTTTATTAGTTTTTAGTTTTTTTGTAGTTTTTGCCTTTTTTTAGTTTTTTTAGTTTTTTAGCTTTTTTATTAGTTTTTAGTTTTTTTTGTAATTTTTGCCTTTTTTTAGTTTTTTTTTTAGTTTTTTCGTAGTTTTTAACCTACTTTTTAGTTTTGTTAGTTTTTTTTTTTACTTATGTCCTGGTCGTCATTTATACTCCCTGTGTCCCGGTGCTTTGTTGATTGCTAATCGAACATTCCTTTTGTCCTGGTCGCTTTCTCTTTGAGTGTCGTCATTTATTTTTTTCTTTTTTAGTTCTTTTAGTTTTTACCTTTTTTAGTTTTTTTTTAGTTTTTTAGATGAAAATTTTTTTTAGTTTTTTACTTTTTTACTTTTTAGTTTTTTATTGGTTTTTACCTTTATTTTAGCTTATTTTTCAGTTTTTTCCTTTTTTTTAGTTTTTTTTTATTTTTTATTTTTTTTTAGTTTTTTTACCTTTTTTTAGTTTTTTTAGTTTTTTTTAGTTTTTTAGCTTTTTTACTTTTTTTATTAGTTTTTAGTTTTTTTTGTAGTTTTTGCCTTTTTTTAGTTTTTTCAGTTTTTTTTTAGTTTTTTATTGGTTTTTACCTTTATTTTAGCTTATTTTTCAGTTTTTTCCTTTTTTTTAGTTTTTTTTAGTTTTTAGTTTTTTTAGTTTTTTACCTTTTTTTAGTTTTTTTAGTTTTTTAGCTTTTTTATTTTTTTTATTAGTTTTTAGTTTTTTTTGTAGTTTTTTGCCTTTTTTTAGTTTTTTTTAGTTTTTTAGCTTTTTTATTAGTTTTTAGTTTTTTTTGTAGTTTTTGCCTTTTTTTAGTTTTTTTAGTTTTTTAGCTTTTTTATTTTTTTTATTAGTTTTTAGTTTTTTTTGTAGTTTTTGCCTTTTTTTTAGTTTTTTCAGTTTTGACGTCACCTGATCCAGTTTTTTCAGGTGACGTCACCTGATCCACAGATCCACAGATCCACAGACAACTTATTTTTATATATATAGATATATATCTATCTATATTCACAGGTGGGACATAGGGACACAACTACAATGGCGCGTAACTAATATGGCGCGTAACGACTTACGCGCGCGGGGGGGGGCTTGGGGGGGGGGCGCGAAGCGCCCCCAACAACTAGGTGTTGGGGTGGCGCGAAGCGCCAGCCTAACAGTTAGTATATATATATATATATATATATATATATATATATATATATATATATATATATATATATACTAGCTGTTGGGGTGGCGCTTCGCGCCACCCCACCACACCTAGTTGGTGGGGCGCTTCGCGCCCCCCCAAGCCCCCCCGCGCGCGTAAGTCGTTACGCGCCATATTAGTTACGCGCCATTGTAGTTGTGTCCCCTGTGTCCCACCCTGTGAATATAGATAGAATTTATATATGTGTTTCAAACTACGTAAAAATTGCGAATATACAACATTCTTGGCTTTCCCACTACTGGGAGCTTTTCGTTTCCAATTGCCAGCAATTGATCTGAAAATGTTTGACCAGAGTCATCGTTACACAGACAGACAATATATAGAAAATATATATATAAAATATAAATATATATATATTTTCTTTTTAGTTTTTTTTGTAGTTTTTACCTTTTTAGTTTTTTTCTTCTTTTGTATTAATGCTAAAGCCAAGGTTCAAACCTGGAGCCTCTCGGACCTAGAACCTGAAACATAACGCTTTACCAACTCAGCTACTTCGGCTTGAATACATTCGTTTTGAGCAGCTTCCTCAGGTGTTGCCATTGTAGGTTCTTCAGTCATTTTAAAATTAGAAATTTCTCTTTCAACGGTCTTCTTATAATTAAAAATTTGTGTTTGAACGATATTCTTAAATACCTGTGTCCTGGTCGTCATTTATATTCCCTGTGTCCCGGTCGTCATTTGTGTCCCGGTATCCCAGTCTGTATTTTCTCTTTGAGTGTCCCGGTCTGTAATTTCTCTTTGAGTGTTTTTTTCTTTTTAGTATTTTTTAGTTTTTTACATTTTTTCAGTTTTCTTTTTCTTTTTTATTTTTCAGCGTGTCCTGGTCGTCATTTATATTCATGTGTCCCTGTCGTCATGTTTTTTACATTTTTTCTTTTTTCAGTTTTTCTTTTTCTTTTTTATTTTTCAGCTTCACTATGAAATACATATCGCCGAACCTTTGTTTTTTTTTAACTAAAATCTGGTAGGCATTGATGACCTTATCCAAGTCAAAATCCCAAACCCAATCATCATCGCTATCATTTTCAGTTTTGATATGTTTTGACTCTCGCTGTCCAGGTGGATCTTCATCTAACTGCGCGGTTTTTCCTTTTTTTCTTTTTAGTTTTTAATTGGTTTTTACCTTTTTTTTTAGCTTTTTTAATTTTTTTTCGTTTTTTCTTCTTACTTTTTTTTAGTTTTTATCTTTTTTATTTTTTTTAATTTTTATTCTTAATTTTATTAGTTTTCTTTTTCTCTTCTACTTTTCAGTTTTTTTCCTTTTTTTTAAGTTTTTTTTTAGTTTTTAGTTTTTTTAGTTTTTTTATTTTTTTTATTAGTTTTTAGTTTTTTTGTAGTTTTTGACGTCATGACGTCAACCTGATCCACAGATCCACAGACAGACAGACAACTTATTTTTATATATCTACTAGCTGTTGGGGTGGCGCGAAGCGCCACCCCAACACCTAGTTGGTGGGGGGCGCTTCGCGCCCCCCCAAGCCCCCCCGCGCGCGTAAGTCGTTACGCGCCATAATAGTTACGCGCCATTGTAGTTGTGTCCCTATGTCCCACCTGTGAATATAGATATATATATATATATGGTTTTAACTACGTAAAACTTGCGAATATACAACATTCTTTGCTGTCCCATTGTCTTTGCATATAAATAGATTGTCAGGTTATCCCCCTGTTTCCCCCGGTGTCCCCGTTGTAGTTGTGTCCCTGTGTCCCGGTCGTCATTTATATTCCCTGTGTCCCGGGTCCCGGTCATCATTTGTTTTTTTCCTTTTTTTTTCTTTTTTAGCTTATTTAGATTTTTAGATTTTTTAGTTTTTTTTATTAGTTTTTAGTTTTTATTTCTTTTTAGTTTTTTTGTCCCGGTCGTCATTTATATCCCCCTGTTTCCCCCGGTGTCCCCGTTGTAGTTGTGTCCCTGTGTCCCGGTCGTTATTTATTTTTTAGTTTTTTACCTTTTTTTAGTTTTTTTAGTTTTTTTAGCTTTTTTATTTTTTTTATTAGTTTTTAGTTTTTTTGTAGTTTTTGCCTTTTTATTAGTTTTTTTTAGTTTTTTAGCTTTTTTATTAGTTTTTAGTTTTTTTGTAGTTTTTGCCTTTTTTTAGTTTTTTTAGTTTTTTAGCTTTGTTATTTTTTTTATTAGTTTTTAGTTTTTTTTTTTTAGTTTTTGCCTTTTTTTTTAGTTTTTTTCAGTTTTGACGTCACCTGATCCAGTTTTTTCAGGTGACGTCACCTGATCCACGATCCACAGATCCACAGACAACTTATTTTTATATATATAGATAGTTTTTTTTTTTACTTATGTCCTGGTCGTCATTTATACTCCCTGTGTCCCGGTGCTTTGTTGATTGCTAATCGAACATTCCTTTTGTCCTGGTCGCTTTCTCTTTGAGTGTCGTCATTTATTAGTTTTTTCCTTTTTTTTTAGTTTTTTATTGGTTTTTTACCTTTATTTTAGCTTATTTTTCAGTTTTTTCCTTTTTTTTAGTTTTTTTTTATTTTTTATTTTTTTTAGTTTTTTACCTTTTTTTAGTTTTTTTTAGTTTTTTTAGTTTTTTAGCTTTTTTACTTTTTTTATTAGTTTTTAGTTTTTTTTTTTTGTAGTTTTTGCCTTTTTTTAGTTTTTTCAGTTTTTTTTTAGTTTTTTATTGGTTTTTACCTTTATAGTTTTTTTTTAGTTTTTTAGCTTTTTTAATTTTTTTTATTAGTTTTTAGTTTTTTTTGTAGTTTTTGCCTTTTTTAGTTTTTTTCAGTTTTGACGTCACCTAATCCAGTTTTTTCAGGTGACGTCACCTGACACATCCATCCACACATCCACAGACAGACAGACAACTTATTTTTATATATATAGATATATATATATATATATATATACTAGCTGTTGGGGTGGCGCTTCGCGCCACCCCAACACCTAGTTGGTGGGGGCGCTTCGCGCCCCCCCCCAAGCCCCCCCCGCGCGCGTAAGTCGTTACGCGCCATATTAGTTACGCGCCATATTAGTTACGCGCCATTGTAGTTGTGTCCCTGTGTCCCACCTGTGAATATAGATAGATTTATATATGTGTTTCAAACTACGTAAAAATTGCGAATATACAACATTCTTGGCTTTCCCATTGTCTGTCCATATACAAAGCCGTATGTACTAATAATGACGTCATATGCAAACGCTCTTTTTACAAACAAACAAACATGCATACACACAACTCGTTTTTATATAGATAGATAGATAGATAGATACAATACAAATTAACTACGTAAAACTTGTGAATATACAACAGTCTTCGCTGTCCCATTGTCTGTGCGTATAAATAGATTGTCAGGTTTACCGACCCTCAAAGATGCAACATACAATTGTACATTGGTAAAGCAATCTGTATTAAGATCTATACCGCATTTTTCTAGTGATTGCCCTTGAGCTTTGTTGATGGTGGTTGCAAATGCTAATCGAATTGGGAATTGCAATCTTTTAAATTGAAAAGGCAGATCTGTTGGAATCATGGGAATGCGAGGAATAAGAACAGCCTCACCCTCAAAAGGCCCTGTCAGGATTGTGGCCTCTATTAGGTTTTCCATTGTTTTTTTTTACGGCAAGTCGCGTGCCATTGCAAAGCTTTGGTGGGTTGATATTTCTTAAAAGTATTATTGGTACGCCTATTTTTAGTTGTAGCAGGTGTGGTGGACACCCTGAAGGATCTATAGAATTTAAAAATTCAGATGGATAATTAACCGCTTCATTTGGTTCCGAAATACAAATTAACTGCGTAAAACTTGCGAATATACAACATTCTTCGCTGTCCAATTCTCGCTGCATATAAATAGATTGTCAGGTTTACCGACCCTCGAACATGCAACGTACAATTGTCCATGGGAAAAACAATCAGTATTAAGATCAATACCACATTTTTCTAATGATTGACCTTGAGCTTTGTTAATGGTGATTGCAAATGCTAATCGAATTGGGAATTGCAATCTTTTAAATTGAAAAGGCAGATCTGTTGGAATCATGGGAATGCGAGGAATAAGAACAGCCTCACCCTCAAAAGGCCCTGTCAGGATTGTGGCCTCTATTAGGTTTTCCATTGTTTTTTTTACGGCAAGTCGAGTGCCATTGCAAAGCTTTGGTGGGTTTATGTTACGTAACAATATTATTGGTACGCCTATTTTTAGTTGTAGCACGTGTGGTGGAAACCCTGAAAGATCTATGGAATTTAAAAATTCAGACGGATAATTAACCGCTTCATTTGGTTCCAAAACTGTGTCGACTGACTTGTAAAGGACTGCCTGGTCTTGAATCTTGGTCAAAACAATATTGTTGATTTCGTGGACGTCTATATTTTTGGGTGCGAGAATCGCTCTTTCACTTAGCCATTTATTATTTTTATAATTTTTTAGAATATTCGGAAATACTTTTTCAATCAATTCATTTTTGGACGTCACTAAATTACAGAAATCAGCAGGTAGTTGTATACGTCCTGAAATTGAGTCTACTGGGAGCTTTCCGTTTCCCATTGCCAGCAATTGATCTGAAAATGTTTGACCAGAGTCATCGTTTTGCAATCGGACACGCATATTTGTAGTTAATTTTAATGTTTTTACGTGTGCCCATAAATTAGAATTTTTCAGGCAAGCATTCATTTCGTCTGCAGGAGTTGATCTAGGTATTATAGGTAATGTTTGCCTGAAATCTCCCGCAAGCAATATTAAGGTGCTGCCAAAGGGTGTCGACTTCCCTCGCAAATCTTTCAAGCATTGATCCAGAGCCTCGAGCGATTTTTTGTGTGCCATTGTGCACTCATCCCAAATAATAAGTTTGCATTGCTGCAATACTTTACCCATCCCAGATGATTTGGAAATATTGCACGTGGGAGTTTCTGTAGAATGCAAGTTCAGAGGCAATTTCAAAGCGGAATGAGCAGTTCTTCCACCAGGCAGCAATGTTGCGGCTATTCCGGACGACGCAATTGCCAACGCTATATCATTTTTAGATCGAATTGATGCCAGAATCAGTTTTATCACAAACGTTTTACCAGTACCTCCTGGCGCATCCAAAAAGAAAATTTCTCCAACGTTGTTATCGACACAATGCATTATCGTATCATAAATGTCTTTTTGTTCCGACGTTAACTTGGAAATGTTATTTTGTACATACGACAATAGATCACTCGTACTGTAACTTTGTTCACGATCCAATTCTACACATGTCGAAACAGCAGCGATACGGTTAGGTGAAGGCATTCCCAAACCCTGAAGAGGTTTGTTTGCCATACTTATGCAAAAATCTTCTATAACAACTAAAGTGTAGTTATAAATTTCTGGTGTAAAATCAAAAGTCATGTCTGACGTCTCTAACTGTTTTCGATGAAGTATATCTTCGGACATTTTTGACTTATATTTTTCCCATAAATCTGTAGGAGCTGATTGAGAGCAAGTTGTTAAAATGATGCCAAACAATGCACGAATTTGACTTGGGGTTGACGTTTCGCACGCGTCATTGATGCAGTTATCCCAGTGTTGGTCATTCTCCAATAAATTCAGAGCTTGGCATGCACTACGGTAAGTGTCATGTATAGTACCATTTACAGTCCTCAAATACTCAAAGGATGTCGGACCGGGTACATTCACCAAAAGCAGGCGTAGAAAGAAGCATTCATGTTGATTGGGGTGAACGGTGTAGAGTCTTCCTATCGTGGTATCTTTGAAGATGGTAGGTTGGCCGTCGACTGACTTACCCTGTTTTCGACGTTCAAATACTTTATTTTTAGTATTCCACGTGTAATACGAAGGCACTTCAGTATACAGCAGTTTTTTCGCAAAAGAATCATTTTTGTAAAGCGAAAAAAAAGCTGTTAATGTTGTATCCGGTGGATTCAGGACTCTTTGTTGCACGTTGGTTTCCGTGAAATAAACACGTTGACCATTCTGTAAATGTACCGCTAAGTGAACAACAGCTGGACTACGTTCATGTATCGGAAATGAAAGAATTCGCCAAACAGCTTCATTACTGCTTATGTATCTTCCAGCCTGATATTCTACGATTTCATCGAAATCTTTGATTTCGGACTGCAAGCCAAAAACTGCCATGTCACTGCCTTTGTTGACGTATTTACATATGTATTTGATTGCCTTTACGGAGTTACAGTATTCAACGTTTATGTGTGTATTAAATGTTTTTGATAATAAAGGGGAATATGGAACAACCCACTGGTTATCTACTTCGATGGTGGTACCGTTACGCTTCTTTATTATTGCTGTTTTACCGCCATCTTCAGTAGATCTTCTTCTATATTGTGGGTAACCATCATTGCCAGTAATTGTTTTGGGTACTAAAAGTCGAGGATATTGCTTTGTGCACCTTCCTTTGGCCATGCATGGTGAATTTTCGTTCAGTGCACCGCAAGGTCCATGTATCATATTTTTTACAATAATATCATGTAACCCCTTATCGACATTTTTATCAGGTATTTCAGCGGAAATCACATCATCAATTTCGTTTGAAGTAATTTTTTTATGTAGCCAGATTAGTATATGTGCGTGTGGCAAACCTCGTTTTTGCCATTCCACTGAGTACATCCAGCATCGCACTGACCCACACACTTCATGTTTTACAAGGTAGTTTATCAGTGATTTCAACTTTTGCCGGAAGACACGTGCCGTAATGTCATGCCTATGAACCGCCGATTGTCCTTGAAGTAAAAGCTGCAGTATCTCGTCCCAAGATTGATTACATGTAAATGTAATAAATAAATCTGGACGACCATAGAGACGAACATACGCAATAGCATCTTGAGCATATTCATGCATATGACGGGGACTGCCAACATATGACGAAGGTAAAATTGTTAATCTTCCAACGTTTGTGGTATTACCGTCATTTATAACTGCATCTCGCAAATGAATGTATTGTTCAGAGCGGAGCTTGGTCTGATTCAGGCGGATATATAGCAAACTTTCTGATTCAATTTTAGCATACATATCAACCATAAATTGGTGAAACAATTCACGGCATTTTAAAATATAATTTTCTTCATCCTGCCGAATCATTAGTCTATAGGAATAATAATGCATTGCACTGCATTTCTTATTCATTTCTTTGTTAGTGGCTGGATTCATCAATTTAATATTAAAGTGATAGCCGTCGGCTCCATCCCAAAAAATGATAGGATATTGTAGGGCATCGTAGCATCGATGAGTTTCAGCAATTCTTAACAACTGAGCGTTTCGCTTATGTAGAATAATATCTCGAGGTAAAAACTGATCACCGACCATAACGATTGCCACTTCGTCGATAGTCGGAGCATTGTGCCCTTTTTATTTGTCAAAAGTTATTGCAGAGCAACAGTCTCTCCCACGCCCACGAATTCCCAAAAACACAGCAAATCAAAATTTTAAGATAGCCATTTTGTTCATCGTAGCTGAAAGGTCTACACATTATGTCTTTGACAGCCCTCATACCTTGTCATGACCAGAACATAATTTGCACTTTTCTGAAATGGATGTGGATTGTCAGTTTAGCATACATATACTGATCTTTATTCCTTAAATTTTTCATGTTTTATTTATTTATTAAAGTTCGGAAAGTAAAAACATTATAAACGTAATTAAGAGTAAAAAGTGAATGGAGGGCCTTTAGCCCCCCCCCCTAGCTGATCGTTCCCCAAAATATATTCGATCGAAATTTTAAGAGAACAATTTTGTTTAGCATTGTTGAAAGGTCCACTATTCAGGATTTCAACATCCCCACAGTCCTCAGGACAAGGGCTGTAAGTTAGGCAATTCGTTCATTGTTTACACATAGTATATGTTATTGAGAAAGGTATGCATGTTTGAACTTTACTTTCAAAGAAGATGAAGGTTATTCACTTGAGCCTTTCAGAAAACGTTGAGCTGTTGAACTAAATCAAAACACATTATTTGTATACGGATTGTCAAAAGTGTACAATACAGGAATAGCTGAGTATATTAATTTGAAAAATTCAGGAAACGATAAGGGAGATGATCAAATAGGCAAAATTTGCATGCTATCAACACTACTATAACTACCACTACTACTACTGCCACACTAGACCATTGAAAGTATTAAGAGGAAATTTGAACTAAATCAAAAGACGCTACGTACATGCACATTGTCGAAATAGCGTATATCAAGAGTAGATTTGGGTATGAAGTTGAAACTTTCAGAGAATGCTTAAAGGGGAAGATCGTTTCACCAAAAGGCTATACGTGCACAATACTGATAATGCTACTGTTGCTGCCACATTTACTACTACTACTACTTCTTTTGAAACTGAAATGGGTTAAGAGCAATGGAATGAAATTTCAAGAAGTACTTAAACATACAGGTTATCAAAAGGACATATCAGCAATGTCATAGCAATGGCTATTTGCATTAGGTTGAAACTTCCAGGACTTGATACGAAGGATGTTCATCTGAGCAAAAGGCAACAGGCTAATACTACTGCTGCTAGTAGTACTACCTCTATGCAATATTATTACTATTAATATCAATGGTACTACTGTGACTGCAATTACAACTATGGCTAAGGGCACGAAGGGGAAATGTTCAAGAAACTTTGAGAGGGGAAGATGAACTGAATCCGAACTGGTCCTCTATATACAGGTGGTCAAAAGGGTATAATAGCAATATCTTAGGAACAGTTAGGTGTGTGAAGTTGAAACTAATAGGGCTTGTTGTGAGGGATGTTGAACTAACCAAAAGAAAATATTTGCATCTCAATTTTTGTGCTTCTACTCACACTATTATTACTGTTACTATTATTACTATCTCTATTCCTGCCACTAAATCTTAGGCTACTATAATTAATTCTACAGTGCCCTTTTTAAGAGTAACAAGAGATTTGAGGGCAAGTAGCCCTTTTCTCCAGCCCCTTCATTTTCCAAACGCATCCAGTAAAAATTTTGAGACAGCCATTTGGTTCAGCATAGTAGAACGGTCCAGTAACAATGTCTTTAGGGATATTAGGCATGTTAACTCCCCAAAATTTTAAAATTGGCCTATCATACTTTAAAAATAAAGGTCACATTAAAATAAATCAAAAGGCATTGTTTTTATGGTTGCCATTGAGAACGACTTTGGGTAATAAGTTGAAACTTTTGGGGATCCTAACATTACTACTTCTTCTCTTAAAATTTAAATAAATGAAAAGATTGTAAGTATATCCAGGTTGTCAAAGAGCACAGACAGAATCTTTTTTTAGAGTAATATTAAGTTTTGTTTTTAGGTTAACTTCAGAAGCTATACAATCAAATTAAAAATACTGTTTGTGTCAGGATTAACAACTATTGAAAAGGTTTCTCCAACATACAAAAAGTGACCCATACTATGGAGTCTTATAGAAAAAAAAACTGAAAAGATATGAAATATTATTTTTCTTTCCATGAAAGAGTACTAGGCACAAGAAAAAACGAACAGAAATTAATTTAAAAACATTTTTCCACAAAAAAAGCTTTTCCAAAGAAAAGTTAAGAGCTTTTTAAGAATGAGCAAAAATAAAGTCAAATAATCTTCCAAGCGTAAATCTACCACAAATCACTATCAATAAAAAAATGAAACTTAAAACGAATCGAAATTACAATAACTAGCCAAGTCAAACTCAAAACGAGCAAATATTAACGTGAGTAGAGGTGATAGCCCCTATGGCTTCTCAAGACCAGAACGCAATTTGCGCTTTATTGAAAACAAAATACGTTTGAAATCTTTTTACTTTTCTTACTTTCATAAAAAAAAATTATCAAAACTTTTGTGTTGTTGTTGACGCTATGGAGAACCACCATTTCCCTTAAACTGCTTGGGAGATTAACTTAAAATTTCCAAGGAGCGTTGGATGTCAATTGGACCTCAAATTCTGAATTTCAGGGAGGGAACAGAGGTAAACCGAATGACTCTATGCGTATCTAGTCATTGATATAAAAAGGATGGAATCAATGTTATTTGAAAAACTTGACTAGGCCAGTGATATTATTATCTAATTAACATGGAGTCAAACTCTTAGTCAAAGTCGAAAGTCAAAACAAGTCAAACCTAAGTCGAAACCAACCAAACTTAAAAATGAAAGAACTTCTTATTCCAAATTTCAATTTAAATACCATGGAATCAAACTCTAAGTCATAACAAAAACAATAGAAAATTGACAGATTTCCTAATTCCATATAAACAAGCAATAGTTTAAGCAGATCAACTTTTCAAAAAGTCGTTAAACCCTGTTGAAAAAAATGCACGTTTCTTGTTTTTGTTTATTTGTCATAATTTCCCTTTGGTTGCTCAATTCTAAATTTGGGGAGAATTTTTCGGAAACGGGGAATTTTCTGGGAACATTATCTGGTGGGGAATTTTATGGGGAATCTTCTGTGGGGGAATTTTCCTGAGAAATTTATCACAGAGGAATTTTTTGAGGGATTGCCACGGGGGAAATGGGTCTTTTGCACATTTAGAAGTGATTAAGGGTATTTTCTGGTGAGAATTTCCCAGAGGGGAATTTACCAGACCCCGTTTTGGGAGCTTCAATATTTATGGACGGAAAGTGGTGTCAAACTCAACTAATTAATTTTGTTTACTTATTTTCATGGTTTAATATAGCTACTACTACTACTAGTACTACTATTACCACTACTACTACTAATAATAACTCACTGCAGCACCAAGCCGCCTGAGGCCAACACAGCTAGGCACGCTCCTGCTCCAACCTAATCTATTTAAAGCCTCCCTCTTTACACCCTTCTAGGAAGTTCTCATTTCCTTTAAATCTTTATTTATGACATCCTCCCAACCCAGACAAGGACGACCTGCTTTCCGTGTAGCCCCAGACGGTTGGCCAAAATGGACAATCTTCGGTAATCTAACATCCTTCATCCGTAGAACGTGGCCTAGCCATCTCAACCTTTCTTTCATTATAGCCCTAGAAAGCGGGATTGAACCACATTTTTCGTACAACCTACTGTTTGAAATACTGTCAGTCAGCCGGGGTACACAGAACAATCCGTAGGCAATTTCTCTGGAAAACATCTACTAAATTTTCATCTGCTTTTCGGAGCGCCCATGCTCAGAGCCATATTTGACCACTGTCATCACTGTAGCTTCCAATATTCTAATCTTGGTTTGCAGACTATCTTTCTATTCTTCCAAACTTTTTTTAACTGTGAAAAAACACCCTGAGGTTTAGCTATTCTACTTTTAACATCTTCACTGCTCCCACCATCTTTACTAATAATACTACCAAGGTAACTGAAGCTCCCAACCTGATTAATCTTTTCGTTACCTAATGTCACTTATTCCTAGCCTTAGTGACTTAGTCTTTTTAACATTAATTTTCAAGCCTATTTTAGCACCCTGAACTCGCAAACCTCTAAAAATTTATTCATTTTGCTCACACTTTCATCTAATATGCTTAAATAATCAGCATAATCTAAGTCCAGGAGCGTTTTTCCTCCCCATTTGATTCCGTGGTCTACAATTGCCTTTTCTGTGCTCCTTAAGACGAAGTCCATCAAAATGATCCCTATAAAGGTGGATAGAACACAACCCTGCTTAACTCCTGATTTAATACAAAACCAGTTGTTAAACTCATTTCCTACCTTAACCGCAGCAGTATTATTCTCGTAAATAGCACAAATCAATTTAATGTATTTTTCTGGTATACCATTTAACGATACGACCTTTGTTAACGCTCTTCTATCAACAGAATCGAAAGCTTGCTCATAATCGATAAAACTGAGGACCAAAGGTGATTTCAAACTAATGATTTTTCCAAATAGAGACTAAGCAAAAAAGCAGATTTTTTCATGCGCATATTTTAATTAAAATTTCGCTTTTTAGAGTTCCGGTTACTATTGACAAGGGTAATCTCAAAATTGACTACGACATTTAACGATACGACCTTTGTTAACGCTCTTCTATCAACAGAATCGAAAGCTTGCTCATAATCGATAAAACTGAGGACCAAAGGTGATGTCAAACTAATGATTTTTCCAAATAGAGACTAAGCAAAAAAACAGATTTTTTTATGCGCATATTTTAATTAAAATTTCGCTTTTTAGAGTTCCAGTTACTATTGACAAGAATAATCTCAAAATTGACTACGAAGAATAGTGTGATCCAAAGCTCTTTTACAAGTGGATGTCACTACACATCCACTCAAGGGCCACCTCTGACCTCTATCAATCCCCGTGATTACATGAATTCTTATCAATGAGATAGATAATTCTCTGAAAGACAACTGTTTAAATAAAAAAAAATTCAGGTTTCGGCTAATAATTCGAAAACCCGAGCCAAACCTATTCTTGCGGGTTCAATTTTTCTGGGTCCCGGAAAGTGACATAAAAGCCAAAAATTGTTGCGGGGTGAACACGGAATGACGTGAAAGCGTTTTCTGTTGAGCCCGCTGAAAAAACGCTTCAAACTTAATATCTGAAAACAAAACTTAAACTAAGGACCTTTGGGACAAAGGTGGCAGGTAATTTTAAGACCAGACAACCCATTTAAAGATTATTAGGCCTGCTGACAGATGGTTATGTACAAATCATGTTTATATTGATGCGGTCAAGTGTACAACCCCTGATACATTTTAATGCAACATTCTTCATCAACATCTGATCAGTGTGACCAAAATACGCTTTTATTGAACAGCCAGATTATCAATAATCACGGCGGAGCCTTGAAAAGTGTCTTGGCAGGGGGTTCTCTATTAAAGGGGTTCATAGTCCTATATTTACGCATGGCGTATTGACAAGTCGAACAATTGGAATAATTAGGACCTCTATACAATGTTTAAGTAGTTTATGAACTTTTATAGTTCTTTTATAACTTTTAGAAGGTCAGTTAATTCTTTTAGAAACTCAGAAAGTAAGATGGGATTTTTGGAAATTAACTTTTAAAAAACAAAAAGAAATTAAATTGTTTTGATTTAGGAAAGAAAGACTATTAAGAGACCTTGCAAATTAAAGAGGGATGAGATGAAAAACAAAAGACAAAAACCAATCAATGCTCTTTGGTGCAATAATAGGAGAAAATTGTTGGCTTTTCAAAGCAGGAAAATGCTAAAAAGAAAAGCCTCCAGACTTAGAAAAGACCCAGAACTAGGAAGAAAAGGACAAGAAAGCGCAAGCATCCCCAGCGACACACCTGTGGGATAGCAAAACAAGCTAAAATTTCGAAAGAAAAACTTCCCAGAAGATGAACTACTTTAACATCTGAAATTATTTAAAATAACATGTCTGCAAGTTTTGTCAAGCATGGTTTCACGTCTTTAGTAGTCCCTAGCCTTCTCTCCAGTTTTCATTTGAAGATTCATTTGTGCATTGGGGTGATAGAGCGAAGTTGTGGACGTGGGTGAGGCTTTGACAGTTGTCTGCTACCCAGCTAGATAGATATACTAGGTAGGTCCCCCTGTTAAAAATTTATTGGTTTTCAGGGGGCATCAAGTCAGGAAAATGAAGGGAGGCAAAGATATTACCTTTTTTTTGTCAATGAAGACACAAATCAGATAATTTCTTTAAATCTTGGGGCGGGGCTGTTTTTCCTAATAACAAAACCAGAAAATGGTTTTTCACCATCCCCCCCCAATTGGGGCCTCTACGAGCTTGCCCATGTTCCCTTATAATTTGTCTAATTTAGGGCGTTTTGATCCACGTATTAGTGCCTCTGACAGAATAACACTTTTATATCGTTTAATCAGTTGCAATAAAAGTCATACTTATGTCATGCTCCATGTAAAAACAGTTTTAAAATTAAAGAGGTGGGCTTTAAGCTACAGAAGCTAACATTAATTGTCCCCAAGCAATATTAGTATGATCATAGCTTTACCTACTTTTTTGTTTGGTTTATATTTAACGCTTAAGCGGCTCAATACCAGTGAAAGAGGTGATTTGGTGTTGTCGTACACCAAGTCACCAGTTTTTGTAAACCGTGATTGGCGTAAAAAGCTGAAGTAAAGAGCGATGTGGGCATAATTTTTTTTCTTCTTCTGACCAAGCTCATTCGATTAGAAACTGATAGTTCTAGTGGCCTTTTAAAAAGTGGAAAGTATCCATCTCCATCATTTTCTCGAACACATCCAATCAAAATTTTGAGACAGCCACTTTGCTTAGAATAGCTGAAAGGCCCAGAGATTATGTCTTTGGGGATAACAACCCCTCCCCCAAACAGCTCTCAGGGCAAGGATTATAATTTATGCCCCTGGGACACATAGGATTTTTATGAAAGGAGTAGTCATATAAACTTTGGAGGGGGCTCATTTGATTGGAAATCAGAAGTTCTGGTGTCCTTTCTACAAGACAAAGTTATAAGAGGGCAAATAGCCCCACGTCCTATTTTCCCCAAATACATCCAACATAAATTTTGAAATAGCCATTTTACTAAAAAAAAAAAAAAAAAAAAAAAAAAAAAAAAAAAAAATAGTCCAAGGATCGTATAACAAGGCCTTTTGGGGTTGATACAACCGCCTAGAGCCTAGGGGCAACGGTTGTAAGATAGGCCCCGGGAGTAAATAATATTTTCCTGGAAAGGATGGTCGTATAGCTCTATAGGGGGTAATTTGATTAGAAATTGATATTTCTTCTACTTTTTCAGAGTCAAAGGTAATATGAGCGAAACTGCCCTTCCCTCCTAACTTCCTCTTTTCCTCAGACGCATCTGATCGAAATTGAGAGATAGCCATTTTGATTAAAATAGTCCAAAGAACGTATAACAATTCCTCCAGGGTGGACACAACCTCTCAGAACCCAAGGGCAAGGTTTGAAAGTTATGCCCCTTGGCGTATGAGGTTTTTATACGTATAAACTTTGCATGGGGCTCATTTGATTCGAGATTGAAATTTCTAATACCCTTTTTAAAAGTCAAAAAGGGGTTGGGGGGCAACCACCACCCCCGCACCCACTACCTACCAAAACCCATTCAATCAAAATTTTAAGAGAACTGTTTTGTTCAACATTGTTCAAGGATCCAGTAATCATGTCGGTGGGGATGTCAACCTCACCATGGTACTCAGGGCAAGGGCTGTAAGCTAGACAACTCGTCCATCGTTCACATTTATTATATGTTATTGAGAAATGTCATGATGTTTGACTTTTACTTTCCAAAAGGACTAAAAACATTCAGGTAAGCCTTTCAGAGAATGTTCAGGGAAGCGTTGAAGTGAACCAATACAAGTTATCTGCATGCGGGTCTCAAGGGGAAAAACGCTAACTCAAGAATGACTAACTAGGCTATATTGATTTGGAACTCTATGATAATGATAACGGATATGATCAAATAGCCAAAAAGGAAAAAGGAAAAAGTTTGCACGCTACTACTGCTACTACTATTGCTTTTACTACTACTACTGATACCGCTGCTACTACTACTACCATCACTACTACCACTAAAACTACTGTTTTTGTCGCAAGTACTGCCAAGACTAAGGATATTGAAATGAACATTTGAGGAAATATTTAGAGGAAAGCTGAACTAAATCAAGACGTACTATAGATAAGAGCCCAGGTTTTCCCATATGAAACACTTTCAACGGGCATATTTATATTATTACATAATTTAAAGAGTATGTAATAGTAGTGGGGCCATAATTAATCCCGTGGTAACATCATTACCAAAACCGTAATAGCATAAAATTTGGGTGAATGAACTACATATTCCTGTCAGGAGATGATTAACTTATATCCGACCTTCCCTGAATAAGAGGAATGACCAGTTATTATAATACTTAATATTGAGTAATCCCATGACAATTATATGAATAAATTTTACTATTGAAACAGAGCTTCAAATGAATAGACAAACTGAAGATAAGGCTTTTTATGTAAGTAACCTCGAATTCATAATCGATTAGAATAAACCCCTAGTTGGAGATTTATAGCTACCTATCTCAAAGTTTAAAGAAAGTCACATTTTAGCACGGCGTTGCACTTTCTCCATTTTTTTCCAACAGCACTAGCAACTTGTAACTACATTATCCAGGTATAGCGATTACTGTCTGGACCCAAATTAATAATATTTTATCTGTTATCATGCTTGGGCTATTGATACAAAAAATGAATTTCTGGGATTTCATTAAGCTTAAAAATCTTCAAAATAGTGCCGGATGGGAATAAATTCCTATTGGTATTGCAATAATCAACATCCCCTAGCCAAAGATTTATAGCTCTACCTTGAAGCTTAAAAAAGCCGTATTTTAGCAGGGTATCTTGCTGTTCCCGTATAAGCTAGTCATAAGAAAAAGATTAGGGATCATTCTAGTTTAATTTTTGTCATTTGGATTTTTATGGTCTACACTGCCAGTACTCGGATATGGTTTTATATGACATGGCAAATAGCGCATGGAAACATTGCAGGTGCTATTTTTTCATCTGCGCCAAACGGGTATCAGATGTTAAAGGTTAGTGACTAGGAGTTCATTTGTCAGGTAATTTTGAATCATAGAAACTTGAGGGGTTGTCTTAGAAACTTGGGAGGAGCACAATCAATTTGGAGCTGGAAAGTCCAAAGCAAGCTTAAAGAGGATTTCGGAAGAAATATTTCTGCAAATATCAGGCTGCCATTCCTGCTCCTTCCCCAAATATACGAAAATCCAGGGAGAACCTGTACTTTGCTTTGTTTACATAACCTCAATGGGATCGGAAGAAATATCACTGCCAGAAGCAGCATAGCTATTATCAGTCGACTAAAGCTCCAAACTAAGTTTTAAGCATTACACTAAATCTTAAACAAAATACTAGTAAACAGTTCGTGGTAATGAACTGTAAGTAGTGAGTGACCCCGCTCAATAGTAACCGAAACTCAAAATATGGAATTTTGATATTAACAGATATCAAAAGAATTAGCTTATTATGCTGATTCAAAATACGTAAGTCTTATTAAGTTTAGTCTTACCTATCAAAAGCTAAGAGCTTGAGAAAATGTGCCTGATTTTCGAAAAAATGGGGAAAAACCCCAAAAGTCAAAGAATTTTAAACAAAATCACACCATCAGATTCAGCGTATCAAAGAATCCTATTAATTTGGTTTCAAGCTCCTATGTGCAAAAATGTGGAACTTTGCCGGAAGAAAGATTTGTTTTTTTTGCCATGGGTGATCGTATCAGTCCATTGGTTCTAGAATATAAGGGGAGAGCTTGTTTGAACGGAAATTAAAAGTTCTAGTGCCCTTTATAAGTGACCAAAAAGATTGGAAGGCAACTAGGCCCCCTTCCATGCCTCTTTTTCTCAAAATTTTCCGATGAAAATTTTGAGATAGCCATTTTTTTCGGCACGGTTGGAACTTACTTACTTACTTGAGTCCTATCCGACCCTTAGCGGTCGTCTCGGGGCCTCTCTCCTCACGAATGAATGTATTTCTTGACTATACTGCTCTCTTTTATGTACCATTCTGAGAAGACCAGTAAGTTTGCAGTCGGAGAAGTTCTCCTTCCAGCGCTTCGAAGGGCGACCCCGAAGGCAAGAACCATGGATGTGACCTCCGAAGGCAATTTTCGGTAGTTGGTCGTTGCACATGCACTGGACGTGGCCAAGCCATCTTAATTGTTGGACACGGGCCCTGTTCAATATTGTAGTGTTATACTGCAGTCTTTTGAATAGGTGAGCATTTGAGAATAGATCTACGTATTTTATGCCAGCGATTCGACGCAGCAGCTTTGTCCCAAACGTGGCGAGTCGCCTGGAGTCATCTACTCTGACTGTCCTTGTTTCACAACCGTAAATAGCTATAGGAATGATGATGGAGCAGAATAGTTTAAGTTTTAGCTTCATGGAGATGCGATTTTGCTTCCATATTGGCATCAGAGCTTTGAAGCTGGCGCTACCCAGAGCGAGGATCTGGATCCCCAGATATGTGAAGATGTCTACCCATTCTATTTTCACTCCATTAAGCTTATTTTATGGGCATGGCTATTGAACCTTGACACTCGCATGGCTTTCGTTTTATCCTCGTTGATTTTTGTTCCGAAGGTTCCTGTAACTACTTCCAGGTTATCTGCTTTGGTTTGGAGTTCAGTAGCAGATCCAGTGAGCATGTCGATGTCGTTTACGTATGCCAACTTGTCGATTACGATCCCTCCTATCATTACCCCATTGGTTACTTCAACATGTGACATTACACAATGGAGGAAAAGATAAACATGTGAGTTGATACAGTGCATCCTTGCAAAACACCAATAGAAGTTTGGAATTCTTCGGTCATTCCCTCAGCTGTTTTTACTTGGCTTCTGAACCGCTCATAAATGTTACTAGTGATTCGACTAAATTAAGTCGAAAGCTTGTTTAAACCAGTAACGGTTGCGAATTGACTCCTCTTTCAGAAGCTCAGTACGGAATCTCGGGACTTGTTTCTGGAGTTTTGTTGCCGATTTCAAACGGAGGCAAAAATATGCCATTACCAATGTGTGATAGCTGTCAGAGTCTCCTCTTGAAAAAGTGACTATGTCTAGCATGTTAGTTTTCCAGCGTTTTAGGACGAGTATATAATCGATGCAGTTTTTGGTGGTTCCACATGGTGATCTCCACATGATTTTTTGTCGCTCTCTGTGTTTTGAAAAGAGTGTTGGCCACTACCGGCTCGTTGTCATGGCAGTATTCCAGAAGGCACTCATCTCTTCTATTTATGGTACCATGTCCAAATACTTCCATGACGTCTTCATTACCGTCGGAATTCGATTCCGCTACTGCATTAAAGTGTCCAATAACGAGAATTATGCCTTTTTTTGGAATGGGGTCTCTGAGGCTTTGGAGTTTGATGTAAAATTTCTCTGAGTCTTCATCGCTACGAGAAGAATCTTGTGCATAAACCTGGATGACGCTCAGGTTTGCAGTCAAACCTTTGAGCCCGATAGCAATGATGCGTTCGGAGACTGGAGTTGTGGAGATAAGTGATATCTTTGCTTTCTTCGAAAGCATAAATCCTACTCCTTGGTGATGAATTCCATCGCTATGACCTGACAAAAGTAGTGTTGTGTCCTCAATCTTTTCAACGCCAGTTACTGGAAAATGGGCCTCTGACAGACCAATGATGTCCCATTTATACCTGTTGATTTCTCATACGAGTAGATCCTTCTTTCCTTCCTTAGCTAGGGTCCTTACGATTAGGGTTCCTATTGACAATGTTGTTTTAGGGGTAAAAAGGGGTGAAGGAGAGTCCGATTCAGGATTTGTTACGTTTGGAATTGTTGCGGCGTAGCCGGTCGTCAGGCTATCCGCAATCTTTCCAGCAGAGCTGGTCGTCACATCGTCGGCTACCTCGGACTTGGTATGTGGTTCGTTGGTTGCCCCGGACGTGATAGAAGGTTCTTCGGTTGTCCCAGACGCGGAAGATGGCACCGCATGGTCGTCGGATAAAACCCCGGACGCGGTAGCATTGGTTCTTATAAATTTTCTTGTCTTCATCATTATATAATTTGAGAGCAATATCTGAGAAGAAAGGATGCTCAGCTAGATTTCGAGATAGCGGCAAGCTACTCCTCTCTGTCTCTAGAAGGGGCCATTGACTCGTGTACGAGTTCATCCGCCCTTTACAGCTGTTCTCCTATAAGGAATCCTTTTATTTGACATCCTGCATGGCTAATACAATTTTTTCATTGATGAGAAGAGGTTTGGCATCTGCCGGGACATGTCCACACGCCGGTGGCCACTGTACATCCCCATCTTAAAAGACTTCTTCCTCCTGTGCAAAAATTTATATCCCCTTGCATGGGTGCCTCAGTTTCATTTTATGGGCCCCTCGAGGGCTAAATCCCCCCTGGTCCACGCCTCCTTATTTTATATTAAGAGGTATCCTTTATATCTAAAGGACTTTCCCCTATCTGCCACCTGGAGTGGATAGTTAGAACGCCGAATAACCATGCCTTTGGAGACATCTAGATCCCCCACGGCCCCTGGGGAAAGGTCTTTAAGTCACAAAATTTGTCCATTGCTTACGAATAGTATTTGTTATTCGGAAGTATACATACATTTTTGGGTGGGGGGGGATTTCTGCTGGGGGTATTTTTCACGGGGAGAATTTTCAATGGGAAGGGAAATTTCCAGGGGGTGGTAGTCTTACAGGGGTAGTCTAGTTTTTAGGGTAGTCTTACACCGGGGGAATTAGTCATAATTCTTAGACAAAATTCTTTTTTTGTCTTGCTTTCTCTTTGCCGACCCAATTTCACGCGTTAAGATGTTAAGGGTAAAGTTAAGGGATGTTGAGATGTTAAGGGATGTTAAGGTTAACGATGATCGAATTGTCTAAAGGATATATTCGTAGGGAGGAGGGACTTTACCTAGGAGGTGGAACCAAATTTTCTAGTAATATGTAAAAAAACATCTGAAATTAAATTTAAAAAAAAAACAAGTTTTTCAACTGACAGTAAGAGCAATATTAAAACTTGAAACGAACAGAAATTATTTCGTACATGAGGGATGTTGCCCTTCCTCAAAGCCTCACTTTTTACGCTAAAGTTCGAAATTTTCAAATGACTTCTGAAACACAAGGTTGGTTTAATTACATCAATAAGAAGCTTTTTTTGAAACTGCTTAGAAAAACTTTAGTGTCAAGAGCGAGGTGTTGAGGAGGGGGAGATTTTCCTCATTTATATAATAAGGAGCGAAGGGTCTCAATGTTAACCGATCGGTGAGCCAAATTCAGACCATCATTAGTTGAAAAACGTTCAGAAATCTATATATATAAAAATGTAGTGTCCGTCTGTACGTTACACTATCTTTATCGTTGCACTGTCTGTCACTAAGTATGACGTCAATATATAAAAAACTAACTAAAAAAACTTAAAAACAATTAATCAGAAATAAAAAAAAATAAAAAACCAAAAAAGAAAAAAACTAAAAAAGAAAAAACTAAAATATGATGTAAAAAAATTAAAAAAATTAAAAAAATAAAAAAGGGAAAAAACTGTAATAAAAGATAAAAATCTATAAAAGACGTCATGGTCGCAACGCGAAACCAGGTTTGCGGCTAATAGAGATAGTAAAAAAAGAAGGGGTGTCGCTATATCATAAAAGCAATGTGTGTATAATTATCCTAAAATGTCACCAAAAAGGGAAAACCAGAGCAACGCAAAACCAGGCTTGCGGCTCAAAGAGAAAGGGCCAGATTAGGAATGTCAAATTTACGTCATCAATTCGATCCAAAAATGACATAGCGTTGCCGGGACCCAGAACACAAGGGACAAGGAGGATCCATATATAGAAGCCTGCCGCGTGCCATGCTGGGGTCCGCGGGGCCTGGTGGCAAAGCCGCTGGGACCAAGCACTGTCTGCGGTTATAACACAAAGGACAATCAGAATAGATATATAGAAGCCTGCCGCGTGCCATGCTTGGGACCGGCGGTGAAGCCGACGTGACCCAGCACTGTCTGCGGTTAGAACACAATGAGAATCCATATATAGAAGCCTGCCACGTGCCATGCTGGGGCCTGATGGCGAAGCCGCCGGGACCCAGCTAGTTAAATATAAAAAAGAACAAGTTTTTTAACTGAAAGTAAGGAGCGACATTAAAGCTTAAAACGAACAGAAATTATTTCGTATATGAAAGGTGCTATCCCCTCATCAACATCCCACTCTTTACGTTAAAGTTTTTTATTACTTTAAAAAGTAGAGTTGTGACAAATAGTCAAATTTTAGCGTAAAGAGCGGGGCGTTTAGGAGGAAACAGCGCCTTTTATATACGGAATAATTTCTGTTCGTTTTAATTTTTAATGTCACTCCTTACTTTCAGTTGAAAAAACATTTTTTTTTTATTTAATACCAATAAAAGACAATGTGCTAGACTCCTCAGTCCACGCCCTCCCCCTCAGGTGAAGAAAAAGATAGTCTCACTGGATATTGAGAAGCGATTAGTCTAACCGCAGCGGAAAATAAAGTTCATAAGGTATAGGAGGACTAGTACACGAGTTGCTTGGCGTCAAAAAAGAAACGTCTTACAACCAAACCATCATGAACTTTGCTCTAAAGAGGACTGGTGGAGCTACACCCACTTCCAGGTTCCTAAAATTTATAAAATATATACCGAAAAGTTCAAAATTTCCAGGAATTGAGGTAAGAATAATGTGTTTTTTTTCGCAGACTCCTCCCCCTCTAAAAATTTTTTTTATACATCCAAAGAAAAGAAAGAAGACTCTTTCATGCGCTTTTTTTTACCCTGATGCCAAGAGAACCATTTAATATTCCACACTAACACATAGCCAACAAATGAATTTATTTCACAGAGAGATTTGAAACGTATGTGAACATAAAGAAATGAGATTTAAGAAAATTAAAACTGTTGATGCTAAGGGAGGGTGAAGCCCTTCCATCCCATCCATGTGTCTAGCCCTTTCCCTTTCGATTTTTGTTCGTTTTATTGTTTTGAATATGTATCCCCAGTTTGCTATTTATTAATACGAACAGTAATACAGTTTTGAGCATTTCAAGAGTTCACAGACCTCAAAACACGAAATTTAATAAAGCGCAAAAAACAACAACAAATGAATGACGCGCTAAAATAGATGACGCAATAAATTCCGTGTCCACCTTTTCAATAGTCAATTGTCTACAGGTACACTGATGCAAAATCAAGGAATCTATAAATTACTTTATGCGACGAAGAAGGGTAGATTTGGGAGCCAGCTTCGCAAAATTTCTTCCTATTATCATTTTAAATACTTATTATGGTTAGCTCATTAGGTTTTGTGGGGAATTAGGATTAGAGAAAGTCACTCTGTTCAATAGAAGCCCAACGGAAGCTTTCAAGAAATATTAGGTTAGTAGGTCTTTTGAACTGAAGAAACATTAGTGGTTGTGATCCAATCGAAGAGCTCCATAAAACTCAACGGAATGAATTTAAATAAAAGACACATTGCTGTTTTTTTTTACCAATGATAGCTGATTTCTACCATTATTGGTATTTAGCTGCTTGAAAGAAAACAGAGCATGCATCAGATATTCCTCAAAACCCTTTAAAACTTTCACTAAATTTGTACCCAAAGATTTTTGAGCCTGTTTTACAACAGATAAATGCAGTTTTACCAACCCCCTAAGCCTCCCATTACTTAGAGGTGTTGCTTGAGTTTTTCTTTTTAATTTTAGAACATGTCAAAATACCTTTCAAACTTCCAAGATTTTTTTGGCTCAATTTAATTATTCTTTCTTAATTTGAATTCCCCAGTCCCTTTTGACAATTAGTGTTGGGTATTCACCAACGTTAGTATTCAAGAGTTGTTATTGTCATAATGAGCTGCGGAAAAGCACTGGCTAAGTAAACAGTGATGCAACTTCTATTTATTGTTTTCTTCTTTTGACCAGGCTACTTCATAGGGGTGGTTGCATAAACTTCAGAAGGGGGCTTGTTTGATTGGATATCCAAAGTTCTAGTGGTCTTTTGAAGAGTCAAAAGTAACAGGAGGGTACCCAATCAACCTCCCAAGCCTTTTTTAGATACCCGAAGATATCTGATCAAAAGATAGCTATTATGTTTAAAATAGTCTAAACGTTCAATAATCATGTTTAAAGAGACCACATCGTCTCCATAGTCCCTTTGGCAATGGACTGTAAATTATGCAAGTTGTCACCTGCTTATACATAATTTTTATTGTTAGGGTGGAATATATTTGATCCTGGGTGTTCGAAAAGGATAATGATATTAAGCTGAAATTTTTAGGGTATACTGAAAGCAATGATAAACTAAATCAGAAAACACTATATGCATCTAGGTTGTCAAAAGAGCGCATATGGAATATCCCAGGAATGGCTAAGTGCATTAAGTTGAAACTTTTGGGGCACGTTGAGGGGACTGTTGGACTAAATAAAAAAGAAAAACTATATGTATCCAGGTTGTCAATAGGAGGTATAATTATGTATTATATTCAGTAACGGCTCAGGGAATGAAATTGGAATTTCCAAGGTATGTTGAGGGGGGCGTTGAACTAAATCAAAGTCATTATGTGCATTCAGGTTGTCAAAAGTCGCAGAAAAAAAAAATCTGCAAAACCTCAGGAGCGGCTGAAGGCATTAAGCTGAAACTTTTGGGGGTACTTGTGTATTATTCAGAACACACTGAATAAGCGAAGAGGTGTTTAGGTTAGGTTAAGTTGGATATTTGATATAATGCACCCCACCACCTCCCTAATGTGAAAATACAAAGCCCAAACTTTTGATAAAGGTAATGAAAAAAACAAAATATGATGAAAATATAATACTTTATTAGGAAAATTGTAAAATTACAACTTAGAATCATGTACCCAGAACGCATGACGCACTGTTTTGTTGTGGGCAACAGCCCCTTATCCTGGAAAATATAATTGCCTCTTTTTCAGTCTTTGGCGAATCCCAATTCTTCATTTCAAAATCCTTGTTCAGACACTATCTTCTATCACAATGCGTAGCAAACTAAATTGAGTTTTGTCTTAGTGGCTATGAAACCGGATTTTCTGAGCAAAATCCTTGAGTTTGTTCTGAATAGAATTGAATCAATTGAATAATGAACAAGCACCAAATATTTGATTAAAATGTACCTGCATCGTTGTTCGTTTCACGAAAGAACCTAAATTCACTTATTTGGCGTGTTCTGAATAATACACAAGTACCCTTTTAGGGAATTTTGAAGTTGATGTTGAACGAGATCAAAACACGCTACGTGTATACAAGGGGTCTAGGTATATTCCCCTGGTGTATTCCTCATCCCCGAGAATTCCCCTGGTGGATTCAACCCCACCCCCTCCCCAGCTTATTCCCCAGAATATACCCCCAAAAATTCACCCCTCGTAAAATCCCCCTTGTGGACCCCCCCCCCCAAAAAAAAAAATACTCCCGGATAATTTGCACCAATATTCCCCCACTATAATTCCACATGTTCAATAAAAAGGAAATTGAAAGTTATTTATTGCTGTTGAAGTATATTTACTAATACTTTCAAATCGGTTGGTAGCTTCCCCCTTTTTCAGTTTTCTCGTGAGAATTCAAATATCTGATTGTAGCCAAAATTTAGACAAGAATTGATTATTTAGTCAAAATTTTCGATGAACAGTGGTTTTGTTGCAAATGTTCTTAATATTCAAGGAATATTTAGGCAGATGTTGAACTAAATCAAAACAAACTATGAGCATGTAGATTTTCAAAAAGGTGACAAAGCAACGTAGAAGACCTAGTCACGCAGAACTTCCATCCATATGAACAATAATACCTGGCCTTATCCACACGAATTTCTTTAGTAAAGTTATTATCGAGAACTCATTCAACAATACTATTGTTTATCGAAAATTTTGACTAAACAATAAAATCTTGTCCAAAATGTTACTTACAATCTAATATTTAAATTCTTACGAAGAAAACTGATAAGGCTTCCAATCAATTTGCAAGTTTTGGAACATACACTTTACCACGCCGGGACATCAAGATGTGGCTTGCATTGTCTGCAGTTAGAAGACAAGCGACAATGAGAATCAATATATACAAGCTTACTACGTAGCCGTGCTGGGCTACGTTGCGTAGCCCAGTAACCCACCGTGGGCTACGTGGGCTTACTACGTTGCGTGCTCTTTCCCGAGGAAAGAGCAGCAAGCAAAGATGATTCATCTGGAGGTTGCAACTCGTAAGATTAATCAATACATACAAGCTCGCCACGTGCCGAATGCCGGGGCATGGCCTCGAAATCGGCTACTTGGTTTTTCTGGCAAACTGGCACATTGGCATTTCTGGCCACGAAGTGATCTAAATAAATCACGACTTTAAGCAAGAATTCATTTTTTTCCAGGGTGGCTGTAACGAACCAATGGTGACACAATGAGGCCAATAAGAGGCTCACAATGTCTGCGGTCAGAAGACAAGCGACAATGAGAATTAATATATACATGCCTGCCACGTAGCCATGCCGGGACCGGCCACGAAATCGGCTAAATAGTTAGTTTTCCTTAAACCTGGCATGTTGAAATTTCTGGCCACAAAGATTTAAATAGGTCACAGCTCTAAGGAAGAATTCCAACTTTTCCCAGGATCGCTGTATCGTACCTATGGTGACGCCATGACATAAAGAAGAGGTAATGGCTAGAAGACAATGGACAATGAGAATCAATATATACAAGCCTGCCACGTAACCGTGCGGGGGCCCTTTAAAGATAAAGAAGTTTTTATATATTTATATTGACCCTTGTTATTACCCTTATATTAAATCTTGCACATTTCCCCAGAAATTATAGACTGATTGTGGAAAAGAATTCTTAAGGCATGTACTGTATAAAGAAAGTTTGAGATAAATATGATTTCATTCATTACCATTATTTTTTGCATATAAGTGGTGGTATTGCTGAAAGGGTTATTCGTGCTTTAAGACTAAAAATAAATCAGTATTGTACGCAATTTAACACTTTTTCGTTTATACCTGCACTTGGCTTGTCAAAGTTTAACTTCTTTTGTTTTTACCTGCACTTGACTTTTTCAAAGTTATAATCATTTCATTCATCGGAATCTTGGTAGATTCACCCCCTGCGATGTCGGTCTACACAACACTCTAGAGTTATTAGATTGTATGTATAAAGACACGAGTATGTATAAGGTCGAAATACCCCAAGATGAGCCATGATTTCCTATTGGGTCTCAGTAAGTTGTGCAATTATGGTCCTATAACCACCAGCAGAAGAAATTAGGTCAAAAGAGCCGTGGTTCAGTTAGTAGAGCTTTGGACTTCAAGTCAGAATGTCGAACTTAAAATTCCTGCTTGAGAATTTTTTCCAATCATAGTTTTGTCCCTTCTACACAATTGTTTTTTTGATAATTCACTATTTTTTTTTAAATGTACTGTACTTATTTATTTAACTTCTCAAGCATTTTGATTGAAAAAAAATGGAGGTCATCCAGTTTCATGGTTTGCAACCTAACTCTTAGTAGATCACTAAATCTATACCCCCTAAGGGATTTGACAAGTGTAGGAATCTGGTTCTGGAGCCACTCAAAGTTGTATGTTAAAAGCAGGGTTATTTATTGTTACATTTTCTTTTTCACCTTATTAAATTATTTTCACTATTTAATAGACAAGATAAAACTATTTGTAATTTATAGTCTATAGAGAAACCATAGTTCTAAAAACCAACCTGCGTTTTTTTCTGTGATATTTTTTAGTAATCTGGTTACATTCTAGTTTTTTTTTAATTGCTAATCCATACCTGTATGTCTAAATTTTTTTCGTGTATAGCAGGGCGGGGGGGGGGGGATGTATAGTGAAATAAGTTTGAGAGACAAATATTTTGCTTACGTTTTGAAACCTTGAAAATCTTATTTAGAAAAATAGTTATTTCTAGAACGCCAAGGAACTAGATGCTCGGTATAAATCTTAGAGATTATTTCTTAGTATGCAGTTAATTTTTTATATACATTAGCTCATGTTTTCTTGCCTGCTGTGTATGGCATTAAACTTGTTTAAACGGTAAATTCAAAGCAATATTGGCTCCAACGTTGGAATATTCAGCTAGTTCTATCCTATATTCCTGTTTTGTAGGAATATTAAGCTAGTTCCATGTACATATGGCTCATGTTTCTGACGGCACAAGGGTATTTAAAAAGTCAGTAATTTAGTAATTGTTCATTGATTTTTCTATTACAGTGGATCTTTCAGCATACAAAAGGATTTACAGCATTCATCATTACAATGGAATTTTCATCATAAGCTTCCACGATGTCAAATCACTTCTTTAGGTGATACTTCCATCCTTTAAGAAAATTTTAGGGAAGGCCAGAGATACTTTCAATCTTCTGAAAAGTCCACAAATGCAACTCTTTTACTTTCATAGAAAATAGTTGGCATTACCTTCTTGACAAAATTTAAAACATCTTTTTTAAATACCCTCGTAGCATACTCAAGATGGTTTTCACGACATCCCTATCCCTGCTTTTAAACGATGCCCCGGATTCCAAGACATCCCTATCCCGTCATTCCCATGACAGCCAACAGGTGAGCGTCATGGGGAGTGTTTTCTAAGAGACACAGGTGTCTATTACGTACTTGGGGATGTTTTCTTTTGCATGTGACATAATGGAAAATGTTTAGGATTTCTTTGAATGTTACATAATAGGGTTTGTTAACTTTGGTCTTTACGTAAGAGGATGTGATAGTCCTCGTGATGTGAGTCCACTAGTAAAGCGAGGGTTTTATTAAGACATTTTTCTTCAAGAGGTTTTTCAAGAAGTTTCAAGATATCCCAAGACGTTTTTGAGACATTTTTCTTCAAAACATTTATAAAGACGTTTCAAGACATTTCAAGACGTTTTTAAAACATTTTCTTGAAGACGTTCTTCAAGACGTTTCAAGACATTTTATGACGTTTTTTAAAACAACGTTTTACAAGACGTTTCAAGATATTCCAAGACATTGTTGAGACATTTTTCATCAAGGCATTTTTCTTCATGATTTCTTTAGTTCTTACGTAATAATGGAATGTTTGCTTATGTTAAGGATGACGCAATCTCGTGTGAAAAGCTAAACTTGGGACCCGTTGGGAAATCCCCGTTTGTAACTGAGGGGGCACACACGTAGGTATTACGTAATGGTTGTGCACAATTAGTTGTTCCGTAATGACAGCAGCACACACACAATATATAAGTTGGAATAGATTTTAAATACACACTTTCAATGGAACGTGATTTTAAAAATACGAATGGGGCATAATATAATTGACTAATAGATTTTTTTGCGTCAGGCAGAAGCTATCCAAGTAACATAGTCTTAGAAACTATTTAGACTACTAAATGCTTAATTTGTCCAGCATCGACTCCACTTATTATTTGCAAGTGTCTAGTATATTGTACCTGGGTGTTAAGAAACAGTGGTGCGCACGTGAGATTTCACGTAATGGGAGTGCAAACTTAGAGTGTTTTGTAATGACGGTGCACAAGTGGGATTTGACGCAATCTTATACGTGGATACGGGGGGCATAAGTGGGTGTTACGTAATGACAGCTCACACGTGAGATGTTACGTAACGACGATACAAATATCGGTGTTACATAATGTTTTAAGAAATTTTTTCTGGAGGATTTCTTTTTCCTTCAGGGCGTTTTTGCTTCATTCAAGGTGTTTATTTCTTCAGGATTTCTTTTGATTTCAATACATTTTTTTCTCTTTTTGAGATTTCATTGTTCTTCAAGACATTTTTCTGAGACGTTTCAAGACACCTCAAGACATTTTTTCTTTCAATGTATTTTTCGCAGGGGAACCTTTATATTCTAAAGATTTTATGTCGCCATGAGGATTCAAAAGAGTCCTTTCCATCCAATGGAAGTGCGCCCTAGACCACAGGCCCATGAAAACCTTTTTAATATTTTGATTTGGGAAATAGATTCTACAAAATAACCAATTCCATACGCGGAGGATTCCCTTGTCCCGCTAACTAATATGATGAAGCTACTGATTCCGTGTTCCCATATGGATGCAATAACTCACATACAGGGGGAAATCAATTGCTAGAGCATCCTTACATTTGATGTGTACCTGCTTGTTCAGTAATGCTATAGAGGACAGTATCAGATAATATTGATATCAGAGATGAAATAAAAGCGAGTGTACCATGACGGTTAGAATATGCTACAGCTTCATACATGATCAGAAGTTTTTCTTTTTCTTCTTTACTACACAGAATTTTACACTTATATTAAGGGCATTATTAAATCAGTATACCTATGTAGATAGGAAACAAGATGCTTAAGTTGCATTATTGAAATATACTGAACTTTAGTCCCGGAGTAATTAATCTAAAGGATAAAAACAAATCTACAAAGCATTATGAAAACACAGAAAAAGAAGTTAAAACTCAACAAAATAATACACAAAACGTGACAAAGCCTGACACAGGATAAAATATAAGCAAAAACAAGCCTGAATTAAAGAAAGACAGGGGTTCCAACTCCAGAGGGGTTAAGGACTGTTATTAGTTTTTGAGACTATTTTGACAAGGTGGTAGGAATTGAGATGGTGTATCAAGGAGGGTTGGCTTACGAAAACATGACCCATTGGGTCTAATGCATGATTTTATCATGACAATTCCTGGTAAAAATTTCTTAGGAATGATAATATCTATTACAAGGGTGCCTTGGGGCAGCCACGTATTGTGATGATGGCGTGAATTGCGTGGACTAACACTTTCTAGAGCTTAAAGTCAAGCTGGGAGTTGTTAAATGAATTTTCTCGATTGATTTCCCCACGAGCCCCAAGTCTAGCATGTCTCGCAAGATTGTGTCATCCTCAGCACAAGTAAACGTTCCCCTATTACGTAAGATCTAAAGGAATCATGAAGAAAAACACATAGAAGAAAAAATGTCTTAAAAACGTCTTGGAATATCTTGAAACGTCATGAAAAACGTCTTGACGAAAATGTCCAAAAAATCTTCGTGAAATGTCTTGAAAAGCCTTGAAAAAAGTCTTGAAAAATATTTCTTAAAAAACGTCTTGAAATGCCTTGAAATTTCTTGATAAAGGTCTTGAAGAAAGATGTCTCATAACCGCCTTGGACTGTCTTGAAACATCTTGAGAAAACCTCTTGAAGAAAAATGCCCCAATAAAACCCCCCACTTGAGCAGTGGACTCACACACGCCCCATTAAGTAACAACCAAAAGTAAACAAACCCTATTATGTAACATTCAAAGAAATCCTAAACATTCTCTATTATGTAACATGCAAAAGTAAATAGTCCCTATGACGTAACAGACACCTGCGTTTCTTAGAAAACATTTCCTATGACTTGTACCTCCTCGCTCTAGTGGGAATGACGGGATAGGGATGACGTGGAATCCAGGGCTCCCTTTAAAGGCAGGAATAGGGATATCGTGAAAACCATCTTGGGGATACTACTTTCCCTTGTATTATTGCATTTTTTGGTACTTGTAAGGTAAATTCAGACCCAGAAATCAGAAGTGAAGGGTGAGGTGGATAATTTTTCAAATTCGTGTTGATTGTCTGTTAAAAATAAATAATAGAAACTACTTTCTTTCGGTGTCAGGTTTTACGGTAATTTCTCTAAAAGGGTGTCAGGTTTTACGGTATAATTACACAGAACTTTATGAAAGATACACAAATTATGGCTAAGTTCTGAAGATCCTTGAAAGTCTTTATGACCGACCATTTCTACTGGATTTGTAAGTGAATGGGCGTCTGAGATCTCCAGTTAACAACTATATTTAATTAAAAACGGGCAAATAATAATTAAACAAAAACGAAGTCTTTCTGAGGGAAGTAAAGAGGAAAGTTCGAAGTTAAAACGAACGAAAATTATTACTTCACGGTATGCCTAACATATATCAACAAAACTAATACGAATGAGCCAATTAATGATATTTCCCATATTTGTGGGATTTTAGAAAGTTAGCCCTTACTCAAAACACAAAGGTAAAAAAAAGTGAGTACGTAGCGTCACAACAACAAACTTACTAATATAGAACACTTTCATAGTCTTACACCAGTTGTAATATCATTAACTTTCAGTATAAAATTAGTTTAAAGTAGTTTATAGTATAAGTAGTGTTATTTATAGTATATAAGTAGTTTATAGTATATATATATATATATATATATATATATATATATATATATATATATATATATATATATATATATATATATAAATAAGTTGTCTGTGTGTGTGTGTGTCGAGTGACGTCATGTTTGTGTGTCAACTGACGTCATGTTGGTTGATTGAAGAAATTACACACTTGGACATCAGGACAAAAATGACGACCGAGACACCGGGACATCTATCTATATATATAAAAATAAGTTGTCTGTCTGTGTGTCTGTCTGTCTGTCAGGTGACGTCATGTTTCTGTGTTGACTGACTTCATGAAGTTAGTTGTCGTCATTTTTGCAATGACGGTGACGCCATTCAAGATATTTAAGACATGTTAGTTGTCGTCATTTTTGCAATGACGGTGACGTCATTCAAGATATTTAAGACATATGTTCACGTACAAATCTATTAATGTTTAAGTTTAAAATGACTGATGAACTTACAATGGCAAAAGCCGATGAAGATGCTCAAAGCGTCTATGCCAAAAAACTTGCTGCTGATAGAGAAAGTCAGAAAAGAAAGCGTGCCGAGGAATCAAAAGAAAAGCAAGGAAACAGGCTTGAGGCTGATAGAGAAAGAAAGAACAGAAAGCGTGCCGAGGAATCAAAAGAACAGCAAGGAAACAGGCTTGAGGCTAATAGAGAAAGAAAGAACAGAAAGCGTGCCGAGGAATCAAAAGAACAGCAAGGAAACAGGCTTGAGGCTGATAGAGAAAGAAAGAACAGAAAGCGTGCCGAGGAACTACCAGAGCAACGCGGAAGCAGACTTGCTGCTAAAAGAGAAAGTGAAAAAAGAAGGCGTGCCGAGGAATTACAAGAACAGCAAGAAATCAGGCTTGCTGCTGATAGAGAAAGTAAGAAAAGAAAGCGTGCCGAGGAATCACAAGAACAGCTAGAAATCAGGCTTGCTGCTGATAGAGAAAGTAAGAAAAGGAAGCGTGCCGAGGAATCAGAGCAACCTGAAAGTTATCGCCTGGCATTCAGGTACAACCCAGTCGATGATTATAGCTTTAGTAGATGTGTTCAAATCGGGACAATGTCTAAAATTTGTCCCTATTGCAAGGCCTTGAAATTCAATGGTGAAACAATGGGAATGTGTTGCGCCTCAGGAAAAGTTAAACTTCCTCTATTGGCTGCACCACCAGAGCCATTGAAGACTTTCCTTACTGGAACTACGTCAGAATCTAAGCGTTTTTTGTCACAAATCAGAAAATACAACTCATGTTTCCAAATGACGTCGTTTGGAGCCCAAATCAAAAATCCAGATCAATTTATGTCTACTTTCAAAGTAAAAGGGCAAATTTATCATAGAGCAGGGTCCCTTCTACCATTCTCAGGCGAGAATCATATATTTTTACAATTGTACTTCATCAGTGATAGAAATTCTGAATTGAATGCACGTTGCGAAATTTCTCCCAACGTTGAAAGGACAATCGTTTCCCAATTGCAACATCTTTTCCACGAAAATAATAATTTAGTGCGTCTGTTCAAAACAGCCATCGATTTGATGCCTACTGATACGCATAAAATTGTTATTTCCGCTGACAAAACGCCTCCTGGCCAACATGTGCGTAGATACAATGCTCCAACTATCGACGAAGTGGCAATCGTTATGGTCGGTGATCAGTTTTTACCTCGAGATATTATTCTTCATAAGCGAAACGCTCAGTTGTTGAGAATTGCTGAAACTCATCGATGCTACGATGCCCTACAATATCCTATCATTTTTTTGGGATGGAGCCGACGGCTATCACTTAATATTAAATTTATGAATCCAGCCACTAACAAAGAAATGAATAAGAAATGCAGTGCAATGCATTATTATTCCTATAGACTAATGATTCAGCAGGATGAAGAAAATTATATTTTAAAATGCCGTGAATTGTTTCATCAATTTGTCGTTGATATGTATGCTAAAATTGAATCAGAACGTTTGCTATATATCCGCCTGAATCAGACCAAGCTCCGCTCTGAACAATACATTCATTTGCGAGATGCAGTTATAAATGACGGTAATACCACAAACGTTGGAAGATTAACAATTTTACCTTCGTCATATGCTGGCAGTCCCCGTCATATGCATGAATATGCTCAAGATGCTATTGCGTATGTTCGTCTCTGCGAAACGTCAACCCCCAGTCAAATTCGTGCATTGTTTGGCATCATTTTAACAACTTGCTCTCCATCAGCTCCTACAGAGTTATGGGAAAAGTATAAGTCAAAAATGTCCGAAGATATACTCCATCGAAAACAGTTAGAGACGTCAGATATGACTTTTGATTTTACATCAGAAATTTATAACTACACTTTAGTTATTATAGAAGATTTGTGCGTACGTATGGCAAACAAACCTCTTCAGGATTTGGGAATGCCTTCACCTAACCGTATCGCTGCTGTTTCGACATGTGTAGAATTGGATCGTGAACAAAGTTACAGTACGAGTGATCTATTGTCGTATGTACAAAATAACATTTCCAAGTTAACGTCGGAACAAAAAGACATTTATGATACGATAATGCATTGTGTCGATAACAACGTTGGAGAAATTTTCGTTTTGGATGCGCCAGGAGGTACTGGGAGGTACTGGTAAAACATTTTTGATAAAACTGATTCTGGCATCAATTCGATCAAAAAATGATATAGCGTTGGCAATTGCGTCGTCCGGAATAGCCGCAACATTGCTGCCTGGTGGAAGAACTGCTCATTCCGCTTTGAAATTGCCTCTGAATTTGCATTCTACAGAAACTCCCACGTGCAATATTTCCAAATCATCTGGGATGGGTAAAGTATTGCAGCAATGCAAACTTATTATTTGGGATGAGTGCACAATGGCACACAAAAAATCGCTCGAGGCTCTGGATCAATGCTTGAAAGATTTGAGAGGGAAGTTGAAACCCTTTGGCAGCACATTAATATTGCTTGCGGGAGATTTCAGGCAAACATTACCTATAATACCTAGATCAACTCCTGCAGACGAAATGAATGCTTGCCTGAAAAATTCTAATTTATGGGCACACGTAAAAATATTAAAATTAACTACAAATATGCGTGTCCGATTGCAAAACGATGACTCTGGTCAAACATTTTCAGATCAATTGCTGACAATTGGAAACGGAAAGCTCCCAGTAGACTCAATTTCAGGACGTATACAACTACCTGCTGATTTCTGTAATTTAGTGACGTCCAAAAATGAATTGATTGAAAAAGTATTTCCGAATATTCTAAAAAATTATAAAAATAATAAATGGCTAAGTGAAAGAGCGATTCTCGCACCCAAAAATATAGACGTCCACGAAATCAACAATATTGTTTTGACCAAGATTCGAGACCAGGCAGTCCTTTACAAGTCAGTCGACACAGTTTTGGAACCAAATGAAGCGGTTAATTATCCATCTGAATTTTTAAATTCCATAGATCCTTCAGGGTTTCCACCACACGTGCTACAACTAAAAATAGGCGTACCAATAATACTTTTAAGAAATATCAACCCACCAAAGCTTTGCAATGGCACGCGACTTGCCGTAAAAAAAACAATGGAAAACCTAATAGAGGCCACAATCTTGACAGGGCCTTATGAGGGTGAGGCTGTTCTTATTCCTCGCATTCCCATGATTCCAACGGATCTGCTTTTTCAATTTAAAAGATTGCAATTCCCAATTCAATTAGTATTTGCAATCACCATTAACAAAGCTCAAGGTCAATCATTAGAAAAATGTGGTATAGATCTTAATACTGATTGTTTTTCCCATGGACAATTGTACGTTGCATGTTCGAGGGTCGGTAAACCTGACAATGTATTTATATGCAGCGACAATTGGACAGCGAAGAT
>NW_027063246.1:0-40138 GCF_032884065.1 Artemia franciscana | reverse complement strand
CTCGAAAACTAAAACTTTTGAAATAGGAAAAGAGCCTTTAATCACATTCTTTACCATGTGCAATCATAAAATAGTCTAATATCTTCATTTTTTCAACATACGTAGCTATTACCCTCGAAAACTAAAACTTTTGAAATAGGAAAAGAGCCTTTAATCACATTCTTTACCATTGTGCAATCATAAAATAGTCTAATATCTTCATTTTTTCAACATACGTAGCTATTACCCTCGAAAACTAAAACTTTTGACATAGGAAAAGAGCCTTTAATCACATTCTTTACCATTTGCAATCATAAAATAGTCTAATATCTTCATTTTTTCAACATACGTAGCTATTACCCTCGAAAACTAAAACTTTTGAAATAGGAAAAGAGCCTTTAATCACATTCTTTACCATTTGCAATCATAAAATAGTCTAATATCTTCATTTTTTCAACATACGTAGCTATTACCCTCGAAAACTAAAACTTTTGAAATAGGAAAAGAGCCTTTAATCACATTCTTTACCATGTCCAATCATAAAATAGTCTAATATCTTCATTTTTTCAACATACGTAGCTATTACCCTCGAAAACTAAAACTTTTGAAATAGGAAAAGAGCCTTTAATCACATTCTTTACCATGTGCAATCATAAAATAGTCTAATATCTTCATTTTTTCAACATACGTAGCTATTACCCTCGAAAACTAAAACTTTTGAAATAGGAAAAGAGCCTTTAATCACATTCTTTACCATGTGCAATCATAAAATAGTCTAATATCTTCATTTTTTCAACATACGTAGCTATTACCCTCGAAAACTAAAACTTTTGAAATAGGAAAAGAGCCTTTAATCACATTCTTTACCATTTGCAATCATAAAATAGTCTAATATCTTCATTTTTTCCACAGACATAGCTATTACCCTCGAAAACTAAAACTTTTGAAATAGGAAAAGAGCCTTTAATCACATTCTTTACCATTTGCAATCATAAAATAGTCTAATATCTTCATTTTTTCCACAACATAGCTATTACCCTCGAAAACTAAAACTTTTGAAATAGGAAAAGAGCCTTTAATCACATTCTTTACCATTTGCAATCATAAAATAGTCTAATATCTTCATTTTTTCAACATACGTAGCTATTACCCTCGAAAACTAAAACTTTTGAAATAGGAAAAGAGCCTTTAATCACATTCTTTACCATTTGCAATCATAAAATAGTCTAATATCTTCATTTTTTCAACATACGTAGCTATTACCCTCGAAAACTAAAACTTTTGAAATAGGAAAAGAGCCTTTAATCACATTCTTTACCATGTGCAATCATAAAATAGTCTAATATCTTCATTTTTTCAACATACGTAGCTATTACCCTCGAAAACTAAAACTTTTGACATAGGAAAAGAGCCTTTAATCACATTCTTTACCATTTGCAATCATAAAATAGTCTAATATCTTCATTTTTTCAACATACGTAGCTATTACCCTCGAAAACTAAAACTTTTGAAATAGGAAAAGAGCCTTTAATCACATTCTTTACCATTTGCAATCATAAAATAGTCTAATATCTTCATTTTTTCAACATACGTAGCTATTACCCTCGAAAACTAAAACTTTTGAAATAGGAAAAGAGCCTTTAATCACATTCTTTACCATTTGCAATCATAAAATAGTCTAATATCTTCATTTTTTCAACATACGTAGCTATTACCCTCGAAAACTAAAACTTTTGAAATAGGAAAAGAGCCTTTAATCACATTCTTTACCATTTGCAATCATAAAATAGTCTAATATCTTCATTTTTTCAACATACGTAGCTATTACCCTCGAAAACTAAAACTTTTGAAATAGGAAAAGAGCCTTTAATCACATTCTTTACCATTTGCAATCATAAAATAGTCTAATATCTTCATTTTTTCAACATACGTAGCTATTACCCTCGAAAACTAAAACTTTTGAAATAGGAAAAGAGCCTTTAATCACATTCTTTACCATTTGCAATCATAAAATAGTCTAATATCTTCATTTTTTCAACATACGTAGCTATTACCCTCGAAAACTAAAACTTTTGAAATAGGAAAAGAGCCTTTAATCACATTCTTTACCATTTGCAATCATAAAATAGTCTAATATCTTCATTTTTTCAACATACGTAGCTATTACCCTCGAAAACTAAAACTTTTGAAATAGGAAAAGAGCCTTTAATCACATTCTTTACCATTTGCAATCATAAAATAGTCTAATATCTTCATTTTTTCAACATACGTAGCTATTACCCTCGAAAACTAAAACTTTTGAAATAGGAAAAGAGCCTTTAATCACATTCTTTACCATTTGCAATCATAAAATAGTCTAATATCTTCATTTTTTCAACATACGTAGCTATTACCCTCGAAAACTAAAACTTTTGAAATAGGAAAAGAGCCTTTAATCACATTCTTTACCATTTGCAATCATAAAATAGTCTAATATCTTCATTTTTTCAACATACGTAGCTATTACCCTCGAAAACTAAAACTTTTGAAATAGGAAAAGAGCCTTTAATCACATTCTTTACCATTTGCAATCATAAAATAGTCTAATATCTTCATTTTTTCAACATACGTAGCTATTACCCTCGAAAACTAAAACTTTTGAAATAGGAAAAGAGCCTTTAATCACATTCTTTACCATTTGCAATCATAAAATAGTCTAATATCTTCATTTTTTCAACATACGTAGCTATTACCCTCGAAAACTAAAACTTTTGAAATAGGAAAAGAGCCTTTAATCACATTCTTTACCATTTGCAATCATAAAATAGTCTAATATCTTCATTTTTTCAACATACGTAGCTATTACCCTCGAAAACTAAAACTTTTGAAATAGGAAAAGAGCCTTTAATCACATTCTTTACCATTTGCAATCATAAAATAGTCTAATATCTTCATTTTTTCAACATACGTAGCTATTACCCTCGAAAACTAAAACTTTTGACATAGGAAAAGAGCCTTTAATCACATTCTTTACCATTTGCAATCATAAAATAGTCTAATATCTTCATTTTTTCAACATACGTAGCTATTACCCTCGAAAACTAAAACTTTTGAAATAGGAAAAGAGCCTTTAATCACATTCTTTACCATTTGCAATCATAAAATAGTCTAATATCTTCATTTTTTCAACAACGTAGCTATTACCCTCGAAAACTAAAACTTTTGAAATAGGAAAAGAGCCTTTAATCACATTCTTTACCATTTGCAATCATAAAATAGTCTAATATCTTCATTTTTTCAACATACGTAGCTATTACCCTCGAAAACTAAAACTTTTGAAATAGGAAAAGAGCCTTTAATCACATTCTTTACCATGTGCAATCATAAAATAGTCTAATATCTTCATTTTTTCAACATACGTAGCTATTACCCTCGAAAACTAAAACTTTTGACATAGGAAAAGAGCCTTTAATCACATTCTTTACCATTTGCAATCATAAAATAGTCTAATATCTTCATTTTTTCAACATACGTAGCTATTACCCTCGAAAACTAAAACTTTTGAAATAGGAAAAGAGCCTTTAATCACATTCTTTACCATTTGCAATCATAAAATAGTCTAATATCTTCATTTTTTCAACATACGTAGCTATTACCCTCGAAAACTAAAACTTTTGAAATAGGAAAAGAGCCTTTAATCACATTCTTTACCATTTGCAATCATAAAATAGTCTAATATCTTCATTTTTTCAACATACGTAGCTATTACCCTCGAAAACTAAAACTTTTGAAATAGGAAAAGAGCCTTTAATCACATTCTTTACCATTTGCAATCATAAAATAGTCTAATATCTTCATTTTTTCAACATACGTAGCTATTACCCTCGAAAACTAAAACTTTTGAAATAGGAAAAGAGCCTTTAATCACATTCTTTACCATTTGCAATCATAAAATAGTCTAATATCTTCATTTTTTCAACATACGTAGCTATTACCCTCGAAAACTAAAACTTTTGAAATAGGAAAAGAGCCTTTAATCACATTCTTTACCATTTGCAATCATAAAATAGTCTAATATCTTCATTTTTTCAACATACGTAGCTATTACCCTCGAAAACTAAAACTTTTGAAATAGGAAAAGAGCCTTTAATCACATTCTTTACCATTTGCAATCATAAAATAGTCTAATATCTTCATTTTTTCAACATACGTAGCTATTACCCTCGAAAACTAAAACTTTTGAAATAGGAAAAGAGCCTTTAATCACATTCTTTACCATTTGCAATCATAAAATAGTCTAATATCTTCATTTTTTCAACATACGTAGCTATTACCCTCGAAAACTAAAACTTTTGAAATAGGAAAAGAGCCTTTAATCACATTCTTTACCATTTGCAATCATAAAATAGTCTAATATCTTCATTTTTTCAACATACGTAGCTATTACCCTCGAAAACTAAAACTTTTGAAATAGGAAAAGAGCCTTTAATCACATTCTTTACCATTTGCAATCATAAAATAGTCTAATATCTTCATTTTTTCAACAGACAGCTATTACCCTCGAAAACTAAAACTTTTGAAATAGGAAAAGAGCCTTTAATCACATTCTTTACCATTTGCAATCATAAAATAGTCTAATATCTTCATTTTTTCAACATACGTAGCTATTACCCTTCGAAAACTAAAACTTTTGAAATAGGAAAAGAGCCTTTAATCACATTCTTTACCATTGTGCAATCATAAAATAGTCTAATATCTTCATTTTTTCCACAGACAAAGCTATTACCCTCGAAAACTAAAACTTTTGAAATAGGAAAAGAGCCTTTAATCACATTCTTTACCATTTGCAATCATAAAATAGTCTAATATCTTCATTTTTTCAACATACGTAGCTATTACCCTCGAAAACTAAAACTTTTGAAATAGGAAAAGAGCCTTTAATCACATTCTTTACCATTTGCAATCATAAAATAGTCTAATATCTTCATTTTTTCAACATACGTAGCTATTACCCTCGAAAACTAAAACTTTTGAAATAGGAAAAGAGCCTTTAATCACATTCTTTACCATTTGCAATCATAAAATAGTCTAATATCTTCATTTTTTCAACATACGTAGCTATTACCCTCGAAAACTAAAACTTTTGAAATAGGAAAAGAGCCTTTAATCACATTCTTTACCATTTGCAATCATAAAATAGTCTAATATCTTCATTTTTTCAACATACGTAGCTATTACCCTCGAAAACTAAAACTTTTGACATAGGAAAAGAGCCTTTAATCACATTCTTTACCATTTGCAATCATAAAATAGTCTAATATCTTCATTTTTTCAACATACGTAGCTATTACCCTCGAAAACTAAAACTTTTGACATAGGAAAAGAGCCTTTAATCACATTCTTTACCATTTGCAATCATAAAATAGTCTAATATCTTCATTTTTTCAACATACGTAGCTATTACCCTCGAAAACTAAAACTTTTGAAATAGGAAAAGAGCCTTTAATCACATTCTTTACCATTTGCAATCATAAAATAGTCTAATATCTTCATTTTTTCAACATACCTAGCTATTACCCTCGAAAACTAAAACTTTTGAAATAGGAAAAGAGCCTTTAATCACATTCTTTACCATTTGCAATCATAAAATAGTCTAATATCTTCATTTTTTCAACATACGTAGCTATTACCCTCGAAAACTAAAACTTTTGACATAGGAAAAGAGCCTTTAATCACATTCTTTACCATGTGCAATCATAAAATTGTCTAATATATTCATTTTTGCCACACACATAGCTATTACCATCGAAAACAAAAACTTTTGAAATAGGAAAAGAGCCTTTAATCACATTCTTTACCATGTGCAATCATAAAATAGTCTAATATCTTCATTTTTTCAACAGACATAGCTATTACTTTCGAAAACTAAAACTTTTGAAATAGGAAAAGAGCCTTTAATCACATTCTTTACCATTTGCAATCATAAAATAGTCTAATATCTTCATTTTTTCAACATACGTAGCTATTACCCTCGAAAACTAAAACTTTTGAAATAGGAAAAGAGCCTTTAATCACATTCTTTACCATTTGCAATCATAAAATTGTCTAATATCTTCATTTTTTCCACAGACAAAGCTATTACCCTCGAAAACTAAAACTTTTGAAATAGGAAAAGAGCCTTTAATCACATTCTTTACCATGTGCAATCATAAAATAGTCTAATATCTTCATTTTTCAACATACGTAGCTATTACCCTCGAAAACTAAAACTTTTGAAATAGGAAAAGAGCCTTTAATCACATTCTTTACCATGTGCAATCATAAAATAGTCTAATATCTTCATTTTTTCAACATACGTAGCTATTACCCTCGAAAACTAAAACTTTTGAAATAGGAAAAGAGCCTTTAATCACATTCTTTACCATTTGCAATCATAAAATAGTCTAATATCTTCATTTTTTCAACATACGTAGCTATTACCCTCGAAAACTAAAACTTTTGAAATAGGAAAAGAGCCTTTAATCACATTCTTTACCATTTGCAATCATAAAATAGTCTAATATCTTCATTTTTTCAACATACGTAGCTATTACCCTCGAAAACTAAAACTTTTGAAATAGGAAAAGAGCCTTTAATCACATTCTTTACCATTTGCAATCATAAAATAGTCTAATATCTTCATTTTTTCAACATACGTAGCTATTACCCTCGAAAACTAAAACTTTTGAAATAGGAAAAGAGCCTTTAATCACATTCTTTACCATTTGCAATCATAAAATAGTCTAATATCTTCATTTTTTCAACATACGTAGCTATTACCCTCGAAAACTAAAACTTTTGAAATAGGAAAAGAGCCTTTAATCACATTCTTTACCATTTGCAATCATAAAATAGTCTAATATCTTCATTTTTTCAACATACGTAGCTATTACCCTCGAAAACTAAAACTTTTGAAATAGGAAAAGAGCCTTTAATCACATTCTTTACCATTTGCAATCATAAAATAGTCTAATATCTTCATTTTTTCAACATACGTAGCTATTACCCTCGAAAACTAAAACTTTTGAAATAGGAAAAGAGCCTTTAATCACATTCTTTACCATTTGCAATCATAAAATAGTCTAATATCTTCATTTTTTCAACATACGTAGCTATTACCCTCGAAAACTAAAACTTTTGAAATAGGAAAAGAGCCTTTAATCACATTCTTTACCATTTGCAATCATAAAATAGTCTAATATCTTCATTTTTTCAACATACGTAGCTATTACCCTCGAAAACTAAAACTTTTGAAATAGGAAAAGAGCCTTTAATCACATTCTTTACCATTTGCAATCATAAAATAGTCTAATATCTTCATTTTTTCAACATACGTAGCTATTACCCTCGAAAACTAAAACTTTTGAAATAGGAAAAGAGCCTTTAATCACATTCTTTACCATTTGCAATCATAAAATAGTCTAATATCTTCATTTTTTCAACATACGTAGCTATTACCCTCGAAAACTAAAACTTTTGAAATAGGAAAAGAGCCTTTAATCACATTCTTTACCATTTGCAATCATAAAATAGTCTAATATCTTCATTTTTTCAACATACGTAGCTATTACCCTCGAAAACTAAAACTTTTGAAATAGGAAAAGAGCCTTTAATCACATTCTTTACCATTTGCAATCATAAAATAGTCTAATATCTTCATTTTTTCAACATACGTAGCTATTACCCTCGAAAACTAAAACTTTTGAAATAGGAAAAGAGCCTTTAATCACATTCTTTACCATTTGCAATCATAAAATAGTCTAATATCTTCATTTTTTCAACATACGTAGCTATTACCCTCGAAAACTAAAACTTTTGAAATAGGAAAAGAGCCTTTAATCACATTCTTTACCATTTGCAATCATAAAATAGTCTAATATCTTCATTTTTTCAACATACGTAGCTATTACCCTCGAAAACTAAAACTTTTGAAATAGGAAAAGAGCCTTTAATCACATTCTTTACCATTTGCAATCATAAAATAGTCTAATATCTTCATTTTTTCAACATACGTAGCTATTACCCTCGAAAACTAAAACTTTTGAAATAGGAAAAGAGCCTTTAATCACATTCTTTACCATTTGCAATCATAAAATAGTCTAATATCTTCATTTTTTCAACATACGTAGCTATTACCCTCGAAAACTAAAACTTTTGAAATAGGAAAAGAGCCTTTAATCACATTCTTTACCATGTGCAATCATAAAATAGTCTAATATCTTCATTTTTTCAACATACGTAGCTATTACCCTCGAAAACTAAAACTTTTGAAATAGGAAAAGAGCCTTTAATCACATTCTTTACCATTTGCAATCATAAAATAGTCTAATATCTTCATTTTTTCAACATACGTAGCTATTACCCTCGAAAACTAAAACTTTTGAAATAGGAAAAGAGCCTTTAATCACATTCTTTACCATTTGCAATCATAAAATAGTCTAATATCTTCATTTTTTCAACATACGTAGCTATTACCCTCGAAAACTAAAACTTTTGAAATAGGAAAAGAGCCTTTAATCACATTCTTTACCATTTGCAATCATAAAATAGTCTAATATCTTCATTTTTTCAACATACGTAGCTATTACCCTCGAAAACTAAAACTTTTGAAATAGGAAAAGAGCCTTTAATCACATTCTTTACCATTTGCAATCATAAAATAGTCTAATATCTTCATTTTTTCAACATACGTAGCTATTACCCTCGAAAACTAAAACTTTTGAAATAGGAAAAGAGCCTTTAATCACATTCTTTACCATTTGCAATCATAAAATAGTCTAATATCTTCATTTTTTCAACATACGTAGCTATTACCCTCGAAAACTAAAACTTTTGAAATAGGAAAAGAGCCTTTAATCACATTCTTTACCATTTGCAATCATAAAATAGTCTAATATCTTCATTTTTTCAACATACGTAGCTATTACCCTCGAAAACTAAAACTTTTGAAATAGGAAAAGAGCCTTTAATCACATTCTTTACCATTTGCAATCATAAAATAGTCTAATATCTTCATTTTTTCAACATACGTAGCTATTACCCTCGAAAACTAAAACTTTTGAAATAGGAAAAGAGCCTTTAATCACATTCTTTACCATTTGCAATCATAAAATAGTCTAATATCTTCATTTTTTCAACATACGTAGCTATTACCCTCGAAAACTAAAACTTTTGAAATAGGAAAAGAGCCTTTAATCACATTCTTTACCATTTGCAATCATAAAATAGTCTAATATCTTCATTTTTTCAACATACGTAGCTATTACCCTCGAAAACTAAAACTTTTGAAATAGGAAAAGAGCCTTTAATCACATTCTTTACCATTTGCAATCATAAAATAGTCTAATATCTTCATTTTTTCAACATACGTAGCTATTACCCTCGAAAACTAAAACTTTTGAAATAGGAAAAGAGCCTTTAATCACATTCTTTACCATTTGCAATCATAAAATAGTCTAATATCTTCATTTTTTCACACACATAGCTATTACCCTCGAAAACTAAAACTTTTGAAATAGGAAAAGAGCCTTTAATCACATTCTTTACCATTTGCAATCATAAAATAGTCTAATATCTTCATTTTTTCAACAGACATAGCTATTACCCTCGAAAACTAAAACTTTTGAAATAGGAAAAGAGCCTTTAATCACATTCTTTACCATTTGCAATCATAAAATAGTCTAATATCTTCATTTTTTCAACATACGTAGCTATTACCCTCGAAAACTAAAACTTTTGAAATAGGAAAAGAGCCTTTAATCACATTCTTTACCATGTGCAATCATAAAATAGTCTAATATCTTCATTTTTTCCACAGACAAAGCTATTACCCTCGAAAACTAAAACTTTTGAAATAGGAAAAGAGCCTTTAATCACATTCTTTACCATTGTGCAATCATAAAATAGTCTAATATCTTCATTTTTTCAACATACGTAGCTATTACCCTCGAAAACTAAAACTTTTGAAATAGGAAAAGAGCCTTTAATCACATTCTTTACCATGTGCAATCATAAAATAGTCTAATATCTTCATTTTTTCAACATACGTAGCTATTACCCTCGAAAACTAAAACTTTTGAAATAGGAAAAGAGCCTTTAATCACATTCTTTACCATGTGCAATCATAAAATAGTCTAATATCTTCATTGTTTTCAACATACGTAGCTATTACCCTCGAAAACTAAAACTTTTGAAATAGGAAAAGAGCCTTTAATCACATTCTTTACCATGTGCAATCATAAAATAGTCTAATATCTTCATTTTTTCAACATACGTAGCTATTACCCTCGAAAACTAAAACTTTTGAAATAGGAAAGAGCCTTTAATCACATTCTTTACCATTTGCAATCATAAAATAGTCTAATATCTTCATTTTTTCAACATACGTAGCTATTACCCTCGAAAACTAAAACTTTTGAAATAGGAAAAGAGCCTTTAATCACATTCTTTACCATTTGCAATCATAAAATAGTCTAATATCTTCATTTTTTCAACATACGTAGCTATTACCCTCGAAAACTAAAACTTTTGAAATAGGAAAAGAGCCTTTAATCACATTCTTTACCATTTGCAATCATAAAATAGTCTAATATCTTCATTTTTTCAACATACGTAGCTATTACCCTCGAAAACTAAAACTTTTGAAATAGGAAAAGAGCCTTTAATCACATTCTTTACCATTTGCAATCATAAAATAGTCTAATATCTTCATTTTTTCAACATACGTAGCTATTACCCTCGAAAACTAAAACTTTTGAAATAGGAAAAGAGCCTTTAATCACATTCTTTACCATTTGCAATCATAAAATAGTCTAATATCTTCATTTTTTCCACAGACAGCTATTACCCTCGAAAACTAAAACTTTTGAAATAGGAAAAGAGCCTTTAATCACATTCTTTACCATTTGCAATCATAAAATAGTCTAATATCTTCATTTTTTCAACATATGTAGCTATTACCCTTGAAAACTAAAACTTTTGAAATAGGAAAATAGCCTTTAATCACATTCTTTACCATTGGGCAATCATAAAATAGTCTAATATCTTCATTTTTTCCACAGACAAAGCTCTTACCCCCCAAAACTAAAACTTTTGAAATAGGAAAAGAGCCTTTAATCACATTCTTTACCATTTGCAATCATAAAATAGTCTAATATCTTCATTTTTTCAACATACGTAGCTATTACCCTCGAAAACTAAAACTTTTGAAATAGGAAAAGAGCCTTTAATCACATTCTTTACCATTGTGCAATCATAAAATAGTCTAATATCTTCATTTTTTCAACATACGTAGCTATTACCCTCGAAAACTAAAACTTTTGAAATAGGAAAAGAGCCTTTAATCACATTCTTTACCATTTGCAATCATAAAATAGTCTAATATCTTCATTTTTTCAACATACGTAGCTATTACCCTCGAAAACTAAAACTTTTGAAATAGGAAAAGAGCCTTTAATCACATTCTTTACCATTTGCAATCATAAAATAGTCTAATATCTTCATTTTTTCAACATACGTAGCTATTACCCTCGAAAACTAAAACTTTTGAAATAGGAAAAGAGCCTTTAATCACATTCTTTACCATTTGCAATCATAAAATAGTCTAATATCTTCATTTTTTCAACATACGTAGCTATTACCCTCGAAAACTAAAACTTTTGAAATAGGAAAAGAGCCTTTAATCACATTCTTTACCATTTGCAATCATAAAATAGTCTAATATCTTCATTTTTTCAACATACGTAGCTATTACCCTCGAAAACTAAAACTTTTGAAATAGGAAAAGAGCCTTTAATCACATTCTTTACCATTTGCAATCATAAAATAGTCTAATATCTTCATTTTTTCAACATACGTAGCTATTACCCTCGAAAACTAAAACTTTTGACATAGGAAAAGAGCCTTTAATCACATTCTTTACCATTTGCAATCATAAAATAGTCTAATATCTTCATTTTTTCAACATACGTAGCTATTACCCTCGAAAACTAAAACTTTTGAAATAGGAAAAGAGCCTTTAATCACATTCTTTACCATTTGCAATCATAAAATAGTCTAATATCTTCATTTTTTCAACATACGTAGCTATTACCCTCGAAAACTAAAACTTTTGAAATAGGAAAAGAGCCTTTAATCACATTCTTTACCATTTGCAATCATAAAATAGTCTAATATCTTCATTTTTTCAACATACGTAGCTATTACCCTCGAAAACTAAAACTTTTGAAATAGGAAAAGAGCCTTTAATCACATTCTTTACCATTTGCAATCATAAAATAGTCTAATATCTTCATTTTTTCAACATACGTAGCTATTACCCTCGAAAACTAAAACTTTTGAAATAGGAAAAGAGCCTTTAATCACATTCTTTACCATTTGCAATCATAAAATAGTCTAATATCTTCATTTTTTCAACATACGTAGCTATTACCCTCGAAAACTAAAACTTTTGAAATAGGAAAAGAGCCTTTAATCACATTCTTTACCATTTGCAATCATAAAATAGTCTAATATCTTCATTTTTTCAACATACGTAGCTATTACCCTCGAAAACTAAAACTTTTGAAATAGGAAAAGAGCCTTTAATCACATTCTTTACCATTTGCAATCATAAAATAGTCTAATATCTTCATTTTTTCAACATACGTAGCTATTACCCTCGAAAACTAAAACTTTTGACATAGGAAAAGAGCCTTTAATCACATTCTTTACCATTTGCAATCATAAAATAGTCTAATATCTTCATTTTTTCAACATACGTAGCTATTACCCTCGAAAACTAAAACTTTTGAAATAGGAAAAGAGCCTTTAATCACATTCTTTACCATTTGCAATCATAAAATAGTCTAATATCTTCATTTTTTCAACATACGTAGCTATTACCCTCGAAAACTAAAACTTTTGAAATAGGAAAAGAGCCTTTAATCACATTCTTTACCATTTGCAATCATAAAATAGTCTAATATCTTCATTTTTTCAACATACTAGCTATTACCCTCGAAAACTAAAACTTTTGAAATAGGAAAAGAGCCTTTAATCACATTCTTTACCATTTGCAATCATAAAATAGTCTAATATCTTCATTTTTTCAACATACGTAGCTATTACCCTCGAAAACTAAAACTTTTGACATAGGAAAAGAGCCTTTAATCACATTCTTTACCATGTGCAATCATAAAATAGTCTAATATCTTCATTTTTCACACACATAGCTATTACCATCGAAAACTAAAACTTTTGAAATAGGAAAAGAGCCTTTAATCACATTCTCTACCATGTGCAATCATAAAATAGTCTAATATCTTCATTTTTTCAACAGACATAGCTATTACCCTCGAAAACTAAAACTTTTGAAATAGGAAAAGAGCCTTTAATCACATTCTTTACCATTTGCGATCATAAAATAGTCTAATATCTTCATTTTTTCAACATACGTAGCTATTACCCTCGAAAACTAAAACTTTTGAAATAGGAAAAGAGCCTTTAATCACATTCTTTACCATGTGCAATCATAAAATAGTCTAATATCTTCATTTTTTCAACATAAGCTATTACCCTCGAAAACTAAAACTTTTGAAATAGGAAAAGAGCCTTTAATCACATTCTTTACCATGTGCAATCATAAAATAGTCTAATATCTTCATTTTTTCAACATACGTAGCTATTACCCTCGAAAACTAAAACTTTTGAAATAGGAAAAGAGCCTTTAATCACATTCTTTACCATGTGCAATCATAAAATAGTCTAATATCTTCATTTTTTCAACATACGTAGCTATTACCCTCGAAAACTAAAACTTTTGAAATAGGAAAAGAGCCTTTAATCACATTCTTTACCATGTGCAATCATAAAATAGTCTAATATCTTCATTTTTTCAACATACGTAGCTATTACCCTCGAAAACTAAAACTTTTGAAATAGGAAAAGAGCCTTTAATCACATTCTTTACCATTTGCAATCATAAAATGTCTAATATCATCAAATAGTCTAATATCTTCATTTTTTCAACATACGTAGCTATTACCCTCGAAAACTAAAACTTTTGAAATAGGAAAAGAGCCTTTAATCACATTCTTTACCATTTGCAATCATAAAATAGTCTAATATCTTCATTTTTTCAACATACGTAGCTATTACCCTCGAAAACTAAAACTTTTGAAATAGGAAAAGAGCCTTTAATCACATTCTTTACCATTTGCAATCATAAAATAGTCTAATATCTTCATTTTTTCAACATACGTAGCTATTACCCTCGAAAACTAAAACTTTTGAAATAGGAAAAGAGCCTTTAATCACATTCTTTACCATGTGCAATCATAAAATAGTCTAATATCTTCATTTTTTCAACATACGTAGCTATTACCCTCGAAAACTAAAACTTTTGAAATAGGAAAAGAGCCTTTAATCACATTCTTTACCATGTGCAATCATAAAATAGTCTAATATCTTCATTTTTTCAACATACGTAGCTATTACCCTCGAAAACTAAAACTTTTGAAATAGGAAAAGAGCCTTTAATCACATTCTTTACCATGTGCAATCATAAAATAGTCTAATATCTTCATTTTTTCAACATACGTAGCTATTACCCTCGAAAACTAAAACTTTTGAAATAGGAAAAGAGCCTTTAATCACATTCTTTACCATTTGCAATCATAAAATAGTCTAATATCTTCATTTTTTCCACAGACATAGCTATTACCCTCGAAAACTAAAACTTTTGAAATAGGAAAAGAGCCTTTAATCACATTCTTTACCATTTGCAATCATAAAATAGTCTAATATCTTCATTTTTTCAACATACGTAGCTATTACCCTCGAAAACTAAAACTTTTGAAATAGGAAAAGAGCCTTTAATCACATTCTTTACCATTTGCAATCATAAAATAGTCTAATATCTTCATTTTTTCAACATACGTAGCTATTACCCTCGAAAACTAAAACTTTTGAAATAGGAAAAGAGCCTTTAATCACATTCTTTACCATTTGCAATCATAAAATAGTCTAATATCTTCATTTTTTCAACATACGTAGCTATTACCCTCGAAAACTAAAACTTTTGAAATAGGAAAAGAGCCTTTAATCACATTCTTTACCATGTGCAATCATAAAATAGTCTAATATCTTCATTTTTTCAACATACGTAGCTATTACCCTCGAAAACTAAAACTTTTGACATAGGAAAAGAGCCTTTAATCACATTCTTTACCATTTGCAATCATAAAATAGTCTAATATCTTCATTTTTTCAACATACGTAGCTATTACCCTCGAAAACTAAAACTTTTGAAATAGGAAAAGAGCCTTTAATCACATTCTTTACCATTTGCAATCATAAAATAGTCTAATATCTTCATTTTTTCAACATACGTAGCTATTACCCTCGAAAACTAAAACTTTTGAAATAGGAAAAGAGCCTTTAATCACATTCTTTACCATTTGCAATCATAAAATAGTCTAATATCTTCATTTTTTCAACATACGTAGCTATTACCCTCGAAAACTAAAACTTTTGAAATAGGAAAAGAGCCTTTAATCACATTCTTTACCATTTGCAATCATAAAATAGTCTAATATCTTCATTTTTTCAACATACGTAGCTATTACCCTCGAAAACTAAAACTTTTGAAATAGGAAAAGAGCCTTTAATCACATTCTTTACCATTTGCAATCATAAAATAGTCTAATATCTTCATTTTTTCAACATACGTAGCTATTACCCTCGAAAACTAAAACTTTTGAAATAGGAAAAGAGCCTTTAATCACATTCTTTACCATTTGCAATCATAAAATAGTCTAATATCTTCATTTTTTCAACATACGTAGCTATTACCCTCGAAAACTAAAACTTTTGAAATAGGAAAAGAGCCTTTAATCACATTCTTTACCATTTGCAATCATAAAATAGTCTAATATCTTCATTTTTTCAACATACGTAGCTATTACCCTCGAAAACTAAAACTTTTGAAATAGGAAAAGAGCCTTTAATCACATTCTTTACCATTTGCAATCATAAAATAGTCTAATATCTTCATTTTTTCAACATACGTAGCTATTACCCTCGAAAACTAAAACTTTTGAAATAGGAAAAGAGCCTTTAATCACATTCTTTACCATTTGCAATCATAAAATAGTCTAATATCTTCATTTTTTCAACATACGTAGCTATTACCCTCGAAAACTAAAACTTTTGAAATAGGAAAAGAGCCTTTAATCACATTCTTTACCATTTGCAATCATAAAATAGTCTAATATCTTCATTTTTTCAACATACGTAGCTATTACCCTCGAAAACTAAAACTTTTGAAATAGGAAAAGAGCCTTTAATCACATTCTTTACCATTTGCAATCATAAAATAGTCTAATATCTTCATTTTTTCAACATACGTAGCTATTACCCTCGAAAACTAAAACTTTTGAAATAGGAAAAGAGCCTTTAATCACATTCTTTACCATTTGCAATCATAAAATAGTCTAATATCTTCATTTTTTCAACATACGTAGCTATTACCCTCGAAAACTAAAACTTTTGAAATAGGAAAAGAGCCTTTAATCACATTCTTTACCATTTGCAATCATAAAATAGTCTAATATCTTCATTTTTTCAACATACGTAGCTATTACCCTCGAAAACTAAAACTTTTGAAATAGGAAAAGAGCCTTTAATCACATTCTTTACCATTTGCAATCATAAAATAGTCTAATATCTTCATTTTTTCAACATACGTAGCTATTACCCTCGAAAACTAAAACTTTTGAAATAGGAAAAGAGCCTTTAATCACATTCTTTACCATTTGCAATCATAAAATAGTCTAATATCTTCATTTTTTCAACAGACAGCTATTACCCTCGAAAACTAAAACTTTTGAAATAGGAAAAGAGCCTTTAATCACATTCTTTACCATTTGCAATCATAAAATAGTCTAATATCTTCATTTTTTCAACATATGTAGCTATTACCCTGAAAACTAAAACTTTTGAAATAGGAAAAGAGCCTTTAATCACATTCTTTACCATGTTGCAATCATAAAATAGTCTAATATCTTCATTTTTTCCACAGACAAAGCTATTACCCCGAAAACTAAAACTTTTGAAATAGGAAAAGAGCCTTTAATCACATTCTTTACCATTTGCAATCATAAAATAGTCTAATATCTTCATTTTTTCAACATACGTAGCTATTACCCTCGAAAACTAAAACTTTTGAAATAGGAAAAGAGCCTTTAATCACATTCTTTACCATTTGCAATCATAAAATAGTCTAATATCTTCATTTTTTCAACATACGTAGCTATTACCCTCGAAAACTAAAACTTTTGACATAGGAAAAGAGCCTTTAATCACATTCTTTACCATTTGCAATCATAAAATAGTCTAATATCTTCATTTTTTCAACATACGTAGCTATTACCCTCGAAAACTAAAACTTTTGAAATAGGAAAAGAGCCTTTAATCACATTCTTTACCATTTGCAATCATAAAATAGTCTAATATCTTCATTTTTTCAACATACGTAGCTATTACCCTCGAAAACTAAAACTTTTGAAATAGGAAAAGAGCCTTTAATCACATTCTTTACCATTTGCAATCATAAAATAGTCTAATATCTTCATTTTTTCAACATACGTAGCTATTACCCTCGAAAACTAAAACTTTTGAAATAGGAAAAGAGCCTTTAATCACATTCTTTACCATTTGCAATCATAAAATAGTCTAATATCTTCATTTTTTCAACATACGTAGCTATTACCCTCGAAAACTAAAACTTTTGAAATAGGAAAAGAGCCTTTAATCACATTCTTTACCATTTGCAATCATAAAATAGTCTAATATCTTCATTTTTTCAACATACGTAGCTATTACCCTCGAAAACTAAAACTTTTGAAATAGGAAAAGAGCCTTTAATCACATTCTTTACCATTTGCAATCATAAAATAGTCTAATATCTTCATTTTTTCAACATACGTAGCTATTACCCTCGAAAACTAAAACTTTTGAAATAGGAAAAGAGCCTTTAATCACATTCTTTACCATGTTGCAATCATAAAATAGTCTAATATCTTCATTTTTTCCACAGACAAAGCTATTACCCCGAAAACTAAAACTTTTGAAATAGGAAAAGAGCCTTTAATCACATTCTTTACCATTTGCAATCATAAAATAGTCTAATATCTTCATTTTTTCAACATACGTAGCTATTACCCTCGAAAACTAAAACTTTTGAAATAGGAAAAGAGCCTTTAATCACATTCTTTACCATTTGCAATCATAAAATAGTCTAATATCTTCATTTTTTCAAACATACGTAGCTATTACCCTCGAAAACTAAAACTTTTGACATAGGAAAAGAGCCTTTAATCACATTCTTTACCATTTGCAATCATAAAATAGTCTAATATCTTCATTTTTTCAACATACGTAGCTATTACCCTCGAAAACTAAAACTTTTGACATAGGAAAAGAGCCTTTAATCACATTCTTTACCATTTGCAATCATAAAATAGTCTAATATCTTCATTTTTTCAACATACGTAGCTATTACCCTCGAAAACTAAAACTTTTGAAATAGGAAAAGAGCCTTTAATCACATTCTTTACCATTTGCAATCATAAAATAGTCTAATATCTTCATTTTTTCAACATACGTAGCTATTACCCTCGAAAACTAAAACTTTTGAAATAGGAAAAGATCCTTTAATCACATTCTTTACCATTTGCAATCATAAAATAGTCTAATATCTTCATTTTTTCAACATACGTAGCTATTACCCTCGAAAACTAAAACTTTTGAAATAGGAAAAAAGCCTTTAATCACATTCTTTACCATTTGCAGTCATAAAATTGTCTAATATCTTCATTTTTTCCACAGACAGCTATTACCCTCGAAAATTAAAATTTTTGAAATAGGAAAAGAGCCTTTAATCACATTCTTTACCATTTGCAATCATAAAATAGTCTAATATCTTCATTTTTTCAACATATGTAGCTATTACCCTTGAAAACTAAAACTTTTGAAATAGGAAAATAGCCTTTAATCACATTCTTTACCATTGTTGGGCAATCATAAAATAGTCTAATATCTTCATTTTTTCCACAGACAAAGCTCTTACCCCCCAAAACTAAAACTTTTGAAATAGGAAAAGAGCCTTTAATCACATTCTTTACCATTTGCAATCATAAAATAGTCTAATATCTTCATTTTTTCAACATACGTAGCTATTACCCTCGAAAACTAAAACTTTTGAAATAGGAAAAGAGCCTTTAATCACATTCTTTACCATTTGCAATCATAAAATAGTCTAATATCTTCATTTTTTCAAAATACGTAGCTATTACCCTCGAATACTAAAACTTTTGACATAGGAAAAGAGCCTTTAATCACATTCTTTACCTTGTGCAATCATAAAATAGTCTAATATCTTCATTTTTTCAACATACGTAGCTATTACCCTCGAAAACTAAAACTTTTGACATAGGAAAAGAGCCTTTAATCACATTCTTTACCATTTGCAATCATAAAATAGTCTAATATCTTCATTTTTTCAACATACGTAGCTATTACCCTCGAAAACTAAAACTTTTGAAATAGGAAAAGAGCCTTTAATCACATTCTTTACCATTTGCAATCATAAAATAGTCTAATATCTTCATTTTTTCAACATACGTAGCTATTACCCTCGAAAACTAAAACTTTTGAAATAGGAAAAGAGCCTTTAATCACATTCTTTACCATTTGCAATCATAAAATAGTCTAATATCTTCATTTTTTCAACATACGTAGCTATTACCCTCGAAAACTAAAACTTTTGAAATAGGAAAAGAGCCTTTAATCACATTCTAATATCTTCATTTTTTCAACATACGTAGCTATTACCCTCGAAAACTAAAACTTTTGAAATAGGAAAAGATCCTTTAATCACATTCTTTACCATTTGCAATCATAAAATAGTCTAATATCTTCATTTTTTCAACATACGTAGCTATTACCCTCGAAAACTAAAACTTTTGAAATAGGAAAAAAGCCTTTAATCACATTCTTTACCATTTGCAGTCATAAAATTGTCTAATATCTTCATTTTTTCCACAGACAGCTATTACCCTCGAAAACTAAAACTTTTGAAATAGGAAAAGAGCCTTTAATCACATTCTTTACCATTTGCAATCATAAAATAGTCTAATATCTTCATTTTTTCAACATATGTAGCTATTACCCTTGAAAACTAAAACTTTTGAAATAGGAAAAGAGCCTTTAATCACATTCTTTACCATTTGCAATCATAAAATAGTCTAATATCTTCATTTTTTCAACATACGTAGCTATTACCCTCGAAAACTAAAACTTTTGAAATAGGAAAAGAGCCTTTAATCACATTCTTTACCATTTGCAATCATAAAATAGTCTAATATCTTCATTTTTCAAAATACGTAGCTATTACCCTCGAATACTAAAACTTTTGACATAGGAAAAGAGCCTTTAATCACATTCTTTACCTTGTGCAATCATAAAATAGTCTAATATCTTCATTTTTTCAACATACGTAGCTATTACCCTCGAAAACTAAAACTTTTGACATAGGAAAAGAGCCTTTAATCACATTCTTTACCATTTGCAATCATAAAATAGTCTAATATCTTCATTTTTTCAACATACGTAGCTATTACTCTCGAAAACTAAAACTTTTGAAATAGGAAAAGAGCCTTTAATCACATTCTTTACCATTTACAATCATAAAATAGTCTAATATCTTCATTTTTTCAACATACCTAGCTATTACCCTAGCAATATTTAATCCTAGCAGATATTTAATCTGCAAATGGTAAAGAATGTGATTAAAGTCTAATATCTTATTCTTTACCTATTCTTTACCTAGTTAATCACATTCTTTACCATTTGCAATCATAAAATAGTCTAATATCTTCATTTTTTCAACATACGTAGCTATGTGAAAAAAGAATGTGATTAAAGGCTCTTTTACTATTTCAAAAGTTTTAGTTTTCGAGGGTAATAGCTACATATGTTGAAAAAATGAAGATATTAGACTATTTTATGATTGCAAATGGTAAAGAATGTGATTAAAGTCTAATATCTTATTCTTTACCTATTCTTTACCTAGTTAATCACATTCTTTACCATTTGCAATCATAAAATAGTCTAATATCTTCATTTTTTCAACATACGTAGCTATGTGAAAAAAGAATGTGATTAAAGGCTCTTTTACTATTTCAAAAGTTTTAGTTTTCGAGGGTAATAGCTGCATATGTTGAAAAAATGAAGATATTAGACTATTTTATGATTGCAAATGGTAAAGAATGTGATTAAAGTCTAATATCTTATTCTTTACCTATTCTTTACCTAGTTAATCACATTCTTTACCATTTGCAATCATAAAATAGTCTAATATCTTCATTTTTTCAACATACGTAGCTATGTGAAAAAAGAATGTGATTAAAGGCTCTTTTACTATTTCAAAAGTTTTAGTTATCGAGGGTAATAGCTACGTATGTTGAAAAAATGAAGATATTAGACTATTTTATGATTGCAAATGGTAAAGAATGTGATTAAATAGTCTAATATCTTATTCTTTACCTATTCTTTACCTAGTTAATCACATTCTTTACCATTTGCAATCATAAAATAGTCTAATATCTTCATTTTTTCAACATACGTAGCTATTACCCTCGAAAACTAAAACTTTTGAATAGGAAAAGAGCCTTTAATCACATTCTTTACCATTTGCAATCATAAAACAGTCTAATATCTTCATTTTTTCAACATATGTAGCTATTACCCTCGAAAACTAAAACTTTTGAAATAGGAAAAGAGCCTTTAATCACATTCTTTACCATTTGCAATCATAAAATAGTCTAATATCTTCATTTTTTCAACATACGTAGCTATTACCCTCGTAAACTAAAACTTTTGAAATAGGAAAAAGAGCCTTTAATCACATTCTTTACCATTTGCAATCATAAAATAGTCTAATATCTTCATTTTTTCAACATACGTAGCTATTACCCTCGAAAACTAAAACTTTTGAAATAGGAAAAGATCCTTTAATCACATTCTTTACCATTTGCAATCATAAAATAGTCTAATATCTTCATTTTTTCAACATACGTAGCTATTACCCTCGAAAACTAAAACTTTTGAAATAGGAAAAAAGCCTTTAATCACATTCTTTACCATTTGCAATCATAAAATAGTCTAATATCTTCATTTTTTCCACAGACAGCTATTACCCTCAAAAACTAAAACTTTTGAAATAGGAAAAGAGCCTTTAATCACATTCTTTACCATTTGCAATCATAAAATAGTCTAATATCTTCATTTTTTCAACATATGTAGCTATTACCCTTGAAAACTAAAACTTTTGAAATAGGAAAATAGCCTTTAATCACATTCTTTACCATTGGGCAATCATAAAATAGTCTAATATCTTCATTTTTTCCACAGACAAAGCTATTACCCCGAAAACTAAAACTTTTGAAATAGGAAAAGAGCCTTTAATCACATTCTTTACCATTTGCAATCATAAAATAGTCTAATATCTTCATTTTTTCAACAGACAGCTATTACCCTCGAAAACTAAAACTTTTGAAATAGGAAAAGAGCCTTTAATCACATTCTTTACCATTTGCAATCATAAAATAGTCTAATATCTTCATTTTTTCAACATACGTAGCTATTACCCTCGAAAACTAAAACTTTTGAAATAGGAAAAGAGCCTTTAATCACATTCTTTACCATTGCAATCATAAAATAGTCTAATATCTTCATTTTTTCCACAGACAAAGCTATTACCCTCAAAACTAAAACTTTTGAAATAGGAAAAGAGCCTTTAATCACATTCTTTACCATTTGCAATCATAAAATAGTCTAATATCTTCATTTTTTCAACATACGTAGCTATTACCCTCGAAAACTAAAACTTTTGAAATAGGAAAAGAGCCTTTAATCACATTCTTTACCATTTGCAATCATAAAATAGTCTAATATCTTCATTTTTTCAACATACGTAGCTATTACCCTCGAAAACTAAAACTTTTGAAATAGGAAAAGAGCCTTTAATCACATTCTTTACCATTGTGCAATCATAAAATAGTCTAATATCTTCATTTTTTCAACATACGTAGCTATTACCCTCGAAAACTAAAACTTTTGACATAGGAAAAGAGCCTTTAATCACATTCTTTACCATTTGCAATCATAAAATAGTCTAATATCTTCATTTTTTCCACAGACATAGCTATTACCCTCGAAAACTAAAACTTTTGAAATAGGAAAAGAGCCTTTAATCACATTCTTTACTATTTGCAATCATAAAATAGTCTAATATCTTCATTTTTTCAACATACGTAGCTAGTTAATCACATTCTTTACCATTTGCAATCATAAAATAGTCTAATATCTTCATTTTTTCAACATACGTAGCTATTACCCTCGAAAACTAAAACTTTTGACATAGGAAAAGAGCCTTTAATCACATTCTTTACCATGTGCAATCATAAAATTGTCTAATATCTTCAGTTTTTCCACAGACATAGCTATTACCCTCGAAAACTAAAACTTTTGAAATAGGAAAAGAGCCTTTAATCACATTCTTTACCATTTGCAATCATAAAATAGTCTAATATCTTCATTTTTTCAACATACGTAGCTATTACCCTCGAAAACTAAAACTTTTGAAATAGGAAAAGAGCCTTTAATCACATTCTTTACCATTTGCAATCATAAAATAGTCTAATATCTTCATTTTTTCAACATACGTAGCTATTACCCTCGAAAACTAAAACTTTTGAAATAGGAAAAGAGCCTTTAATCACATTCTTTACCATTTGCAATCATAAAATAGTCTAATATCTTCATTTTTTCAACATACGTAGCTATTACCCTCGAAAACTAAAACTTTTGAAATAGGAAAAGAGCCTTTAATCACATTCTTTACCATTTGCAATCATAAAATAGTCTAATATCTTCATTTTTTCAACATACGTAGCTATTACCCTCGAAAACTAAAACTTTTGAAATAGGAAAAGAGCCTTTAATCACATTCTTTACCATTTGCAATCATAAAATAGTCTAATATCTTCATTTTTTCAACATACGTAGCTATTACCCTCGAAAACTAAAACTTTTGAAATAGGAAAAGAGCCTTTAATCACATTCTTTACCATTTGCAATCATAAAATAGTCTAATATCTTCATTTTTTCAACATACGTAGCTATTACCCTCGAAAACTAAAACTTTTGAAATAGGAAAAGAGCCTTTAATCACATTCTTTACCATTTGCAATCATAAAATAGTCTAATATCTTCATTTTTTCAACATACGTAGCTATTACCCTCGAAAACTAAAACTTTTGAAATAGGAAAAGAGCCTTTAATCACATTCTTTACCATTTGCAATCATAAAATAGTCTAATATCTTCATTTTTTCAACATACGTAGCTATTACCCTCGAAAACTAAAACTTTTGAAATAGGAAAAGAGCCTTTAATCACATTCTTTACCATTTGCAATCATAAAATAGTCTAATATCTTCATTTTTTCAACATACGTAGCTATTACCCTCGAAAACTAAAACTTTTGACATAGGAAAAGAGCCTTTAATCACATTCTTTACCATTTGCAATCATAAAATAGTCTAATATCTTCATTTTTTCAACATACGTAGCTATTACCCTCGAAAACTAAAACTTTTGAAATAGGAAAAGAGCCTTTAATCACATTCTTTACCATTTGCAATCATAAAATAGTCTAATATCTTCATTTTTTCAACATACGTAGCTATTACCCTCGAAAACTAAAACTTTTGAAATAGGAAAAGAGCCTTTAATCACATTCTTTACCATTTGCAATCATAAAATAGTCTAATATCTTCATTTTTTCAACATACGTAGCTATTACCCTCGAAAACTAAAACTTTTGAAATAGGAAAAGAGCCTTTAATCACATTCTTTACCATGTGCAATCATAAAATAGTCTAATATCTTCATTTTTTCAACATACGTAGCTATTACCCTCGAAAACTAAAACTTTTGAAATAGGAAAAGAGCCTTTAATCACATTCTTTACCATTTGCAATCATAAAATAGTCTAATATCTTCATTTTTTCAACATACGTAGCTATTACCCTCGAAAACTAAAACTTTTGAAATAGGAAAAGAGCCTTTAATCACATTCTTTACCATTTGCAATCATAAAATAGTCTAATATCTTCATTTTTTCAACATACGTAGCTATTACCCTCGAAAACTAAAACTTTTGAAATAGGAAAAGAGCCTTTAATCACATTCTTTACCATTTGCAATCATAAAATAGTCTAATATCTTCATTTTTTCAACATACGTAGCTATTACCCTCGAAAACTAAAACTTTTGAAATAGGAAAAGAGCCTTTAATCACATTCTTTACCATTTGCAATCATAAAATAGTCTAATATCTTCATTTTTTCAACATACGTAGCTATTACCCTCGAAAACTAAAACTTTTGAAATAGGAAAAGAGCCTTTAATCACATTCTTTACCATTTGCAATCATAAAATAGTCTAATATCTTCATTTTTTCAACATACGTAGCTATTACCCTCGAAAACTAAAACTTTTGAAATAGGAAAAGAGCCTTTAATCACATTCTTTACCATTTGCAATCATAAAATAGTCTAATATCTTCATTTTTTCAACATACGTAGCTATTACCCTCGAAAACTAAAACTTTTGAAATAGGAAAAGAGCCTTTAATCACATTCTTTACCATTTGCAATCATAAAATAGTCTAATATCTTCATTTTTTCAACATACGTAGCTATTACCCTCGAAAACTAAAACTTTTGAAATAGGAAAAGAGCCTTTAATCACATTCTTTACCATTTGCAATCATAAAATAGTCTAATATCTTCATTTTTTCAACATACGTAGCTATTACCCTCGAAAACTAAAACTTTTGAAATAGGAAAAGAGCCTTTAATCACATTCTTTACCATTTGCAATCATAAAATAGTCTAATATCTTCATTTTTTCAACATACGTAGCTATTACCCTCGAAAACTAAAACTTTTGAAATAGGAAAAGAGCCTTTAATCACATTCTTTACCATTTGCAATCATAAAATAGTCTAATATCTTCATTTTTTCAACATACGTAGCTATTACCCTCGAAAACTAAAACTTTTGAAATAGGAAAAGAGCCTTTAATCACATTCTTTACCATTTGCAATCATAAAATAGTCTAATATCTTCATTTTTTCAACATACGTAGCTATTACCCTCGAAAACTAAAACTTTTGAAATAGGAAAAGAGCCTTTAATCACATTCTTTACCATTTGCAATCATAAAATAGTCTAATATCTTCATTTTTTCAACATACGTAGCTATTACCCTCGAAAACTAAAACTTTTGAAATAGGAAAAGAGCCTTTAATCACATTCTTTACCATTTGCAATCATAAAATAGTCTAATATCTTCATTTTTTCAACATACGTAGCTATTACCCTCGAAAACTAAAACTTTTGAAATAGGAAAAGAGCCTTTAATCACATTCTTTACCATGTGCAATCATAAAATTGTCTAATATCTTCATTTTTTCAACATACGTAGCTATTACCCTCGAAAACTAAAACTTTTGAAATAGGAAAAGAGCCTTTAATCACATTCTTTACCATGTGCAATCATAAAATAGTCTAATATCTTCATTTTTTCAACATACGTAGCTATTACCCTCGAAAACTAAAACTTTTGAAATAGGAAAAGAGCCTTTAATCACATTCTTTACCATGTGCAATCATAAAATAGTCTAATATCTTCATTTTTTCAACATACGTAGCTATTACCCTCGAAAACTAAAACTTTTGAAATAGGAAAAGAGCCTTTAATCACATTCTTTACCATGTGCAATCATAAAATAGTCTAATATCTTCATTTTTTCAACATACGTAGCTATTACCCTCGAAAACTAAAACTTTTGAAATAGGAAAAGAGCCTTTAATCACATTCTTTACCATTGTGCAATCATAAAATAGTCTAATATCTTCATTTTTTCAACATACGTAGCTATTACCCTCGAAAACTAAAACTTTTGAAATAGGAAAAGAGCCTTTAATCACATTCTTTACCATGTGCAATCATAAAATAGTCTAATATCTTCATTTTTTCAACATACGTAGCTATTACCCTCGAAAACTAAAACTTTTGAAATAGGAAAAGAGCCTTTAATCACATTCTTTACCATGTGCAATCATAAAATAGTCTAATATCTTCATTTTTTCAACATACGTAGCTATTACCCTCGAAAACTAAAACTTTTGAAATAGGAAAAGAGCCTTTAATCACATTCTTTACCATTTGCAATCATAAAATAGTCTAATATCTTCATTTTTTCAACATACGTAGCTATTACCCTCGAAAACTAAAACTTTTGAAATAGGAAAAGAGCCTTTAATCACATTCTTTACCATTTGCAATCATAAAATAGTCTAATATCTTCATTTTTTCAACATACGTAGCTATTACCCTCGAAAACTAAAACTTTTGAAATAGGAAAAGAGCCTTTAATCACATTCTTTACCATTTGCAATCATAAAATAGTCTAATATCTTCATTTTTTCAACATACGTAGCTATTACCCTCGAAAACTAAAACTTTTGAAATAGGAAAAGAGCCTTTAATCACATTCTTTACCATTTGCAATCATAAAATAGTCTAATATCTTCATTTTTTCAACATACGTAGCTATTACCCTCGAAAACTAAAACTTTTGAAATAGGAAAAGAGCCTTTAATCACATTCTTTACCATTTGCAATCATAAAATAGTCTAATATCTTCATTTTTTCAACATACGTAGCTATTACCCTCGAAAACTAAAACTTTTGAAATAGGAAAAGAGCCTTTAATCACATTCTTTACCATTTGCAATCATAAAATAGTCTAATATCTTCATTTTTTCAACATACGTAGCTATTACCCTCGAAAACTAAAACTTTTGAAATAGGAAAAGAGCCTTTAATCACATTCTTTACCATTTGCAATCATAAAATAGTCTAATATCTTCATTTTTTCAACATACGTAGCTATTACCCTCGAAAACTAAAACTTTTGAAATAGGAAAAGAGCCTTTAATCACATTCTTTACCATTTGCAATCATAAAATAGTCTAATATCTTCATTTTTTCAACATACGTAGCTATTACCCTCGAAAACTAAAACTTTTGAAATAGGAAAAGAGCCTTTAATCACATTCTTTACCATTTGCAATCATAAAATAGTCTAATATCTTCATTTTTTCAACATACGTAGCTATTACCCTCGAAAACTAAAACTTTTGAAATAGGAAAAGAGCCTTTAATCACATTCTTTACCATTTGCAATCATAAAATAGTCTAATATCTTCATTTTTTCAACATACGTAGCTATTACCCTCGAAAACTAAAACTTTTGAAATAGGAAAAGAGCCTTTAATCACATTCTTTACCATTTGCAATCATAAAATAGTCTAATATCTTCATTTTTTCAACATACGTAGCTATTACCCTCGAAAACTAAAACTTTTGAAATAGGAAAAGAGCCTTTAATCACATTCTTTACCATTTGCAATCATAAAATAGTCTAATATCTTCATTTTTTCAACATACGTAGCTATTACCCTCGAAAACTAAAACTTTTGAAATAGGAAAAGAGCCTTTAATCACATTCTTTACCATTTGCAATCATAAAATAGTCTAATATCTTCATTTTTTCAACATACGTAGCTATTACCCTCGAAAACTAAAACTTTTGAAATAGGAAAAGAGCCTTTAATCACATTCTTTACCATTTGCAATCATAAAATAGTCTAATATCTTCATTTTTTCAACATACGTAGCTATTACCCTCGAAAACTAAAACTTTTGAAATAGGAAAAGAGCCTTTAATCACATTCTTTACCATTTGCAATCATAAAATAGTCTAATATCTTCATTTTTTCAACATACGTAGCTATTACCCTCGAAAACTAAAACTTTTGAAATAGGAAAAGAGCCTTTAATCACATTCTTTACCATTTGCAATCATAAAATAGTCTAATATCTTCATTTTTTCAACATACGTAGCTATTACCCTCGAAAACTAAAACTTTTGAAATAGGAAAAGAGCCTTTAATCACATTCTTTACCATTTGCAATCATAAAATAGTCTAATATCTTCATTTTTTCAACATACGTAGCTATTACCCTCGAAAACTAAAACTTTTGAAATAGGAAAAGAGCCTTTAATCACATTCTTTACCATTTGCAATCATAAAATAGTCTAATATCTTCATTTTTTCAACATACGTAGCTATTACCCTCGAAAACTAAAACTTTTGAAATAGGAAAAGAGCCTTTAATCACATTCTTTACCATTTGCAATCATAAAATAGTCTAATATCTTCATTTTTTCAACATACGTAGCTATTACCCTCGAAAACTAAAACTTTTGAAATAGGAAAAGAGCCTTTAATCACATTCTTTACCATTTGCAATCATAAAATAGTCTAATATCTTCATTTTTTCAACATACGTAGCTATTACCCTCGAAAACTAAAACTTTTGAAATAGGAAAAGAGCCTTTAATCACATTCTTTACCATTTGCAATCATAAAATAGTCTAATATCTTCATTTTTTCAACATACGTAGCTATTACCCTCGAAAACTAAAACTTTTGAAATAGGAAAAGAGCCTTTAATCACATTCTTTACCATTTGCAATCATAAAATAGTCTAATATCTTCATTTTTTCAACATACGTAGCTATTACCCTCGAAAACTAAAACTTTTGAAATAGGAAAAGAGCCTTTAATCACATTCTTTACCATTTGCAATCATAAAATAGTCTAATATCTTCATTTTTTCAACATACGTAGCTATTACCCTCGAAAACTAAAACTTTTGAAATAGGAAAAGAGCCTTTAATCACATTCTTTACCATTTGCAATCATAAAATAGTCTAATATCTTCATTTTTTCAACATACGTAGCTATTACCCTCGAAAACTAAAACTTTTGAAATAGGAAAAGAGCCTTTAATCACATTCTTTACCATTTGCAATCATAAAATAGTCTAATATCTTCATTTTTTCAACATACGTAGCTATTACCCTCGAAAACTAAAACTTTTGAAATAGGAAAAGAGCCTTTAATCACATTCTTTACCATTTGCAATCATAAAATAGTCTAATATCTTCATTTTTTCAACATACGTAGCTATTACCCTCGAAAACTAAAACTTTTGACATAGGAAAAGAGCCTTTAATCACATTCTTTACCATTTGCAATCATAAAATAGTCTAATATCTTCATTTTTTCAACATACGTAGCTATTACCCTCGAAAACTAAAACTTTTGAAATAGGAAAAGAGCCTTTAATCACATTCTTTACCATTTGCAATCATAAAATAGTCTAATATCTTCATTTTTTCAACATACGTAGCTATTACCCTCGAAAACTAAAACTTTTGAAATAGGAAAAGAGCCTTTAATCACATTCTTTACCATTTGCAATCATAAAATAGTCTAATATCTTCATTTTTTCAACATACGTAGCTATTACCCTCGAAAACTAAAACTTTTGAAATAGGAAAAGAGCCTTTAATCACATTCTTTACCATTGTGCAATCATAAAATAGTCTAATATCTTCATTTTTTCAACATACGTAGCTATTACCCTCGAAAACTAAAACTTTTGAAATAGGAAAAGAGCCTTTAATCACATTCTTTACCATGTGCAATCATAAAATAGTCTAATATCTTCATTTTTTCAACATACGTAGCTATTACCCTCGAAAACTAAAACTTTTGAAATAGGAAAAGAGCCTTTAATCACATTCTTTACCATGTGCAATCATAAAATAGTCTAATATCTTCATTTTTTCAACATACGTAGCTATTACCCTCGAAAACTAAAACTTTTGAAATAGGAAAAGAGCCTTTAATCACATTCTTTACCATTTGCAATCATAAAATAGTCTAATATCTTCATTTTTTCAACATACGTAGCTATTACCCTCGAAAACTAAAACTTTTGAAATAGGAAAAGAGCCTTTAATCACATTCTTTACCATTTGCAATCATAAAATAGTCTAATATCTTCATTTTTTCAACATACGTAGCTATTACCCTCGAAAACTAAAACTTTTGAAATAGGAAAAGAGCCTTTAATCACATTCTTTACCATTTGCAATCATAAAATAGTCTAATATCTTCATTTTTTCAACATACGTAGCTATTACCCTCGAAAACTAAAACTTTTGAAATAGGAAAAGAGCCTTTAATCACATTCTTTACCATTTGCAATCATATCATAAAATAGTCTAATATCTTCATTTTTTCAACATACGTAGCTATTACCCTCGAAAACTAAAACTTTTGAAATAGGAAAAGAGCCTTTAATCACATTCTTTACCATTTGCAATCATAAAATAGTCTAATATCTTCATTTTTTCAACATACGTAGCTATTACCCTCGAAAACTAAAACTTTTGAAATAGGAAAAGAGCCTTTAATCACATTCTTTACCATTTGCAATCATAAAATAGTCTAATATCTTCATTTTTTCAACATACGTAGCTATTACCCTCGAAAACTAAAACTTTTGAAATAGGAAAAGAGCCTTTAATCACATTCTTTACCATGTGCAATCATAAAATAGTCTAATATCTTCATTTTTTCAACATACGTAGCTATTACCCTCGAAAACTAAAACTTTTGAAATAGGAAAAGAGCCTTTAATCACATTCTTTACCATTTGCAATCATAAAATAGTCTAATATCTTCATTTTTTCAACATACGTAGCTATTACCCTCGAAAACTAAAACTTTTGAAATAGGAAAAGAGCCTTTAATCACATTCTTTACCATTTGCAATCATAAAATAGTCTAATATCTTCATTTTTTCAACATACGTAGCTATTACCCTCGAAAACTAAAACTTTTGAAATAGGAAAAGAGCCTTTAATCACATTCTTTACCATTTGCAATCATAAAATAGTCTAATATCTTCATTTTTTCAACATACGTAGCTATTACCCTCGAAAACTAAAACTTTTGAAATAGGAAAAGAGCCTTTAATCACATTCTTTACCATTTGCAATCATAAAATAGTCTAATATCTTCATTTTTTCAACATACGTAGCTATTACCCTCGAAAACTAAAACTTTTGAAATAGGAAAAGAGCCTTTAATCACATTCTTTACCATGTGCAATCATAAAATAGTCTAATATCTTCATTTTTTCAACATACGTAGCTATTACCCTCGAAAACTAAAACTTTTGAAATAGGAAAAGAGCCTTTAATCACATTCTTTACCATTTGCAATCATAAAATAGTCTAATATCTTCATTTTTTCAACATACGTAGCTATTACCCTCGAAAACTAAAACTTTTGAAATAGGAAAAGAGCCTTTAATCACATTCTTTACCATTTGCAATCATAAAATAGTCTAATATCTTCATTTTTTCAACATACGTAGCTATTACCCTCGAAAACTAAAACTTTTGAAATAGGAAAAGAGCCTTTAATCACATTCTTTACCATTTGCAATCATAAAATAGTCTAATATCTTCATTTTTTCAACATACGTAGCTATTACCCTCGAAAACTAAAACTTTTGAAATAGGAAAAGAGCCTTTAATCACATTCTTTACCATTTGCAATCATAAAATAGTCTAATATCTTCATTTTTTCAACATACGTAGCTATTACCCTCGAAAACTAAAACTTTTGAAATAGGAAAAGAGCCTTTAATCACATTCTTTACCATTTGCAATCATAAAATAGTCTAATATCTTCATTTTTTCAACATACGTAGCTATTACCCTCGAAAACTAAAACTTTTGAAATAGGAAAAGAGCCTTTAATCACATTCTTTACCATTTGCAATCATAAAATAGTCTAATATCTTCATTTTTTCAACATACGTAGCTATTACCCTCGAAAACTAAAACTTTTGAAATAGGAAAAGAGCCTTTAATCACATTCTTTACCATTTGCAATCATAAAATAGTCTAATATCTTCATTTTTTCAACATACGTAGCTATTACCCTCGAAAACTAAAACTTTTGAAATAGGAAAAGAGCCTTTAATCACATTCTTTACCATTTGCAATCATAAAATAGTCTAATATCTTCATTTTTTCAACATACGTAGCTATTACCCTCGAAAACTAAAACTTTTGAAATAGGAAAAGAGCCTTTAATCACATTCTTTACCATTTGCAATCATAAAATAGTCTAATATCTTCATTTTTTCAACATACGTAGCTATTACCCTCGAAAACTAAAACTTTTGAAATAGGAAAAGAGCCTTTAATCACATTCTTTACCATTTGCAATCATAAAATAGTCTAATATCTTCATTTTTTCAACATACGTAGCTATTACCCTCGAAAACTAAAACTTTTGAAATAGGAAAAGAGCCTTTAATCACATTCTTTACCATTTGCAATCATAAAATAGTCTAATATCTTCATTTTTTCAACATACGTAGCTATTACCCTCGAAAACTAAAACTTTTGAAATAGGAAAAGAGCCTTTAATCACATTCTTTACCATTTGCAATCATAAAATAGTCTAATATCTTCATTTTTTCAACATACGTAGCTATTACCCTCGAAAACTAAAACTTTTGAAATAGGAAAAGAGCCTTTAATCACATTCTTTACCATTTGCAATCATAAAATAGTCTAATATCTTCATTTTTTCAACATACGTAGCTATTACCCTCGAAAACTAAAACTTTTGAAATAGGAAAAGAGCCTTTAATCACATTCTTTACCATTTGCAATCATAAAATAGTCTAATATCTTCATTTTTTCAACATACGTAGCTATTACCCTCGAAAACTAAAACTTTTGAAATAGGAAAAGAGCCTTTAATCACATTCTTTACCATTTGCAATCATAAAATAGTCTAATATCTTCATTTTTTCAACATACGTAGCTATTACCCTCGAAAACTAAAACTTTTGAAATAGGAAAAGAGCCTTTAATCACATTCTTTACCATTGGGCAATCATAAAATAGTCTAATATCTTCATTTTTTCCACAACATAAGCTATTACCCTCGAAAACTAAAACTTTTGAAATAGGAAAAGAGCCTTTAATCACATTCTTTACCATTTGCAATCATAAAATAGTCTAATATCTTCATTTTTTCAACATACGTAGCTATTACCCTCGAAAACTAAAACTTTTGAAATAGGAAAAGAGCCTTTAATCACATTCTTTACCATTTGCAATCATAAAATAGTCTAATATCTTCATTTTTTCAACATACGTAGCTATTACCCTCGAAAACTAAAACTTTTGAAATAGGAAAAGAGCCTTTAATCACATTCTTTACCATTTGCAATCATAAAATAGTCTAATATCTTCATTTTTTCAACATACGTAGCTATTACCCTCGAAAACTAAAACTTTTGAAATAGGAAAAGAGCCTTTAATCACATTCTTTACCATTTGCAATCATAAAATAGTCTAATATCTTCATTTTTTCAACATACGTAGCTATTACCCTCGAAAACTAAAACTTTTGAAATAGGAAAAGAGCCTTTAATCACATTCTTTACCATTTGCAATCATAAAATAGTCTAATATCTTCATTTTTTCAACATACGTAGCTATTACCCTCGAAAACTAAAACTTTTGAAATAGGAAAAGAGCCTTTAATCACATTCTTTACCATTTGCAATCATAAAATAGTCTAATATCTTCATTTTTTCAACATACGTAGCTATTACCCTCGAAAACTAAAACTTTTGAAATAGGAAAAGAGCCTTTAATCACATTCTTTACCATTTGCAATCATAAAATAGTCTAATATCTTCATTTTTTCAACATACGTAGCTATTACCCTCGAAAACTAAAACTTTTGAAATAGGAAAAGAGCCTTTAATCACATTCTTTACCATTTGCAATCATAAAATAGTCTAATATCTTCATTTTTTCAACATACGTAGCTATTACCCTCGAAAACTAAAACTTTTGACATAGGAAAAGAGCCTTTAATCACATTCTTTACCATTTGCAATCATAAAATAGTCTAATATCTTCATTTTTTCACATACATAGCTATTACCCTCGAAAACTAAAACTTTTGAAATAGGAAAAGAGCCTTTAATCACATTCTTTACCATGTGCAATCATAAAATAGTCTAATATCTTCATTTTTTCAACATACGTAGCTATTACCCTCGAAAACTAAAACTTTTGAAATAGGAAAAGAGCCTTTAATCACATTCTTTACCATTTGCAATCATAAAATAGTCTAATATCTTCATTTTTTCAACATACGTAGCTATTACCCTCGAAAACTAAAACTTTTGAAATAGGAAAAGAGCCTTTAATCACATTCTTTACCATGTGCAATCATAAAATTGTCTAATATCTTCATTTTTTCCACAGACAACGTAGCTATTACCCTCGAAAACTAAAACTTTTGAAATAGGAAAAGAGCCTTTAATCACATTCTTTACCATTTGCAATCATAAAATAGTCTAATATCTTCATTTTTTCAACATACGTAGCTATTACCCTCGAAAACTAAAACTTTTGAAATAGGAAAAGAGCCTTTAATCACATTCTTTACCATGTGCAATCATAAAATAGTCTAATATCTTCATTTTTTCAACATACGTAGCTATTACCCTCGAAAACTAAAACTTTTGAAATAGGAAAAGAGCCTTTAATCACATTCTTTACCATTTGCAATCATAAAATAGTCTAATATCTTCATTTTTTCAACATACGTAGCTATTACCCTCGAAAACTAAAACTTTTGAAATAGGAAAAGAGCCTTTAATCACATTCTTTACCATTTGCAATCATAAAATAGTCTAATATCTTCATTTTTTCAACATACGTAGCTATTACCCTCGAAAACTAAAACTTTTGAAATAGGAAAAGAGCCTTTAATCACATTCTTTACCATTTGCAATCATAAAATAGTCTAATATCTTCATTTTTTCAACATACGTAGCTATTACCCTCGAAAACTAAAACTTTTGAAATAGGAAAAGAGCCTTTAATCACATTCTTTACCATTTGCAATCATAAAATAGTCTAATATCTTCATTTTTTCAACATACGTAGCTATTACCCTCGAAAACTAAAACTTTTGAAATAGGAAAAGAGCCTTTAATCACATTCTTTACCATTTGCAATCATAAAATAGTCTAATATCTTCATTTTTTCAACATACGTAGCTATTACCCTCGAAAACTAAAACTTTTGAAATAGGAAAAGAGCCTTTAATCACATTCTTTACCATTTGCAATCATAAAATAGTCTAATATCTTCATTTTTTCAACATACGTAGCTATTACCCTCGAAAACTAAAACTTTTGAAATAGGAAAAGAGCCTTTAATCACATTCTTTACCATTGCAATCATAAAATGTCTAATATCTTCATTTTTTCACAGACGTAGCTATTACCCTCGAAAACTAAAACTTTTGAAATAGGAAAAGAGCCTTTAATCACATTCTTTACCATTTGCAATCATAAAATAGTCTAATATCTTCATTTTTTCAACATACGTAGCTATTACCCTCGAAAACTAAAACTTTTGAAATAGGAAAAGAGCCTTTAATCACATTCTTTACCATTTGCAATCATAAAATAGTCTAATATCTTCATTTTTTCAGACAACGTAGCTATTACCCTCGAAAACTAAAACTTTTGAAATAGGAAAAGAGCCTTTAATCACATTCTTTACCATTTGCAATCATAAAATAGTCTAATATCTTCATTTTTTCAACATACGTAGCTATTACCCTCGAAAACTAAAACTTTTGAAATAGGAAAAGAGCCTTTAATCACATTCTTTACCATTTGCAATCATAAAATAGTCTAATATCTTCATTTTTTCAACATACGTAGCTATTACCCTCGAAAACTAAAACTTTTGAAATAGGAAAAGAGCCTTTAATCACATTCTTTACCATTTGCAATCATAAAATAGTCTAATATCTTCATTTTTTCAACATACGTAGCTATTACCCTCGAAAACTAAAACTTTTGAAATAGGAAAAGAGCCTTTAATCACATTCTTTACCATGTGCAATCATAAAATAGTCTAATATCTTCATTTTTTCAACATACGTAGCTATTACCCTCGAAAACTAAAACTTTTGAAATAGGAAAAGAGCCTTTAATCACATTCTTTACCATTTGCAATCATAAAATAGTCTAATATCTTCATTTTTTCAACATACGTAGCTATTACCCTCGAAAACTAAAACTTTTGAAATAGGAAAAGAGCCTTTAATCACATTCTTTACCATTTGCAATCATAAAATAGTCTAATATCTTCATTTTTTCAACATACGTAGCTATTACCCTCGAAAACTAAAACTTTTGAAATAGGAAAAGAGCCTTTAATCACATTCTTTACCATGTGCAATCATAAAATTGTCTAATATCTTCATTTTTTCAACATACGTAGCTATTACCCTCGAAAACTAAAACTTTTGACATAGGAAAAGAGCCTTTAATCACATTCTTTACCATGTGCAATCATAAAATAGTCTAATATCTTCATTTTTTCAACATACGTAGCTATTACCCTCGAAAACTAAAACTTTTGAAATAGGAAAAGAGCCTTTAATCACATTCTTTACCATTTGCAATCATAAAATAGTCTAATATCTTCATTTTTTCAACATACGTAGCTATTACCCTCGAAAACTAAAACTTTTGAAATAGGAAAAGAGCCTTTAATCACATTCTTTACCATGTGCAATCATAAAATAGTCTAATATCTTCATTTTTTCAACATACGTAGCTATTACCCTCGAAAACTAAAACTTTTGAAATAGGAAAAGAGCCTTTAATCACATTCTTTACCATTTGCAATCATAAAATAGTCTAATATCTTCATTTTTTCAACATACGTAGCTATTACCCTCGAAAACTAAAACTTTTGAAATAGGAAAAGAGCCTTTAATCACATTCTTTACCATTTGCAATCATAAAATAGTCTAATATCTTCATTTTTTCAACATACGTAGCTATTACCCTCGAAAACTAAAACTTTTGAAATAGGAAAAGAGCCTTTAATCACATTCTTTACCATTTGCAATCATAAAATAGTCTAATATCTTCATTTTTTCAACATACGTAGCTATTACCCTCGAAAACTAAAACTTTTGAAATAGGAAAAGAGCCTTTAATCACATTCTTTACCATTTGCAATCATAAAATAGTCTAATATCTTCATTTTTTCAACATACGTAGCTATTACCCTCGAAAACTAAAACTTTTGAAATAGGAAAAGAGCCTTTAATCACATTCTTTACCATTTGCAATCATAAAATAGTCTAATATCTTCATTTTTTCAACATACGTAGCTATTACCCTCGAAAACTAAAACTTTTGAAATAGGAAAAGAGCCTTTAATCACATTCTTTACCATTTGCAATCATAAAATAGTCTAATATCTTCATTTTTTCAACATACGTAGCTATTACCCTCGAAAACTAAAACTTTTGAAATAGGAAAAGAGCCTTTAATCACATTCTTTACCATTTGCAATCATAAAATAGTCTAATATCTTCATTTTTTCAACATACGTAGCTATTACCCTCGAAAACTAAAACTTTTGAAATAGGAAAAGAGCCTTTAATCACATTCTTTACCATTTGCAATCATAAAATAGTCTAATATCTTCATTTTTTCAACATACGTAGCTATTACCCTCGAAAACTAAAACTTTTGAAATAGGAAAAGAGCCTTTAATCACATTCTTTACCATTTGCAATCATAAAATAGTCTAATATCTTCATTTTTTCAACATACGTAGCTATTACCCTCGAAAACTAAAACTTTTGAAATAGGAAAAGAGCCTTTAATCACATTCTTTACCATTTGCAATCATAAAATTGTCTAATATCTTCATTTTTTCCACAGACAGCTATTACCCTCGAAAACTAAAACTTTTGAAATAGGAAAAGAGCCTTTAATCACATTCTTTACCATTTGCAATCATAAAATAGTCTAATATCTTCATTTTTTCAACATACGTAGCTATTACCCTCGAAAACTAAAACTTTTGAAATAGGAAAAGAGCCTTTAATCACATTCTTTACCATTGGCAATCATAAAATAGTCTAATATCTTCATTTTTTCAACATACGTAGCTATTACCCTCGAAAACTAAAACTTTTGAAATAGGAAAAGAGCCTTTAATCACATTCTTTACCATTTGCAATCATAAAATAGTCTAATATCTTCATTTTTTCAACATACGTAGCTATTACCCTCGAAAACTAAAACTTTTGAAATAGGAAAAGAGCCTTTAATCACATTCTTTACCATTTGCAATCATAAAATAGTCTAATATCTTCATTTTTTCAACATACGTAGCTATTACCCTCGAAAACTAAAACTTTTGAAATAGGAAAAGAGCCTTTAATCACATTCTTTACCATTTGCAATCATAAAATAGTCTAATATCTTCATTTTTTCAACATACGTAGCTATTACCCTCGAAAACTAAAACTTTTGAAATAGGAAAAGAGCCTTTAATCACATTCTTTACCATTTGCAATCATAAAATAGTCTAATATCTTCATTTTTTCAACATACGTAGCTATTACCCTCGAAAACTAAAACTTTTGACATAGGAAAAGAGCCTTTAATCACATTCTTTACCATTTGCAATCATAAAATAGTCTAATATCTTCATTTTTTCAACATACGTAGCTATTACCCTCGAAAACTAAAACTTTTGACATAGGAAAAGAGCCTTTAATCACATTCTTTACCATTTGCAATCATAAAATAGTCTAATATCTTCATTTTTTCAACATACGTAGCTATTACCCTCGAAAACTAAAACTTTTGAAATAGGAAAAGAGCCTTTAATCACATTCTTTACCATTTGCAATCATAAAATAGTCTAATATCTTCATTTTTTCAACATACTAGCTATTACCCTCGAAAACTAAAACTTTTGAAATAGGAAAAGAGCCTTTAATCACATTCTTTACCATTTGCAATCATAAAATAGTCTAATATCTTCATTTTTTCAACATACGTAGCTATTACCCTCGAAAACTAAAACTTTTGACATAGGAAAAGAGCCTTTAATCACATTCTTTACCATGTGCAATCATAAAATTGTCTAATATATTCAT
>NW_027063245.1:40274-60972 GCF_032884065.1 Artemia franciscana | reverse complement strand
ACTATTTTATGATTGCAAATGGTAAAGAATGTGATTAAAGGCTCTTTTCCTATGTCAAAGTCTTAGTTTTTGAGGGTAATAGCTTCGTATGTTGAAAAAAATGAAGATATTAGACTATTTTATGATTGCAAATTGTAAAGAATGTGATTAAAGGCTCTTTTCCTATGTCAGAAGTTTTAGTTTTCGAGGGTAATAGCTACGTATGTTGAAAAAATGAAGATATTAGACTATTTATGATTGCAAATGGTAAAGAATGTGATTAAAGGCTCTTTTCCTATGTCAAAAGTTTGAGTTTTCGAGGGTAATAGCTACGTATGTTGAAAAAATGAAGATATTAGACTATTATATGATTGCACATGGTAAAGAATGTGATTAAAGGCTCTTTTCCTATGTCAAAAGTTTTAGTTTTCGAGGGTAATAGCTACGTATGTGGGAAAAAATGAAGATATTAGACTATTTTATGATTGCACATGGTAAAGAATGTGCTTAAAGGCTCTTTTCCTATGTCAAAAGTTTTAGTTTTCGAGGGTAATAGCTAAGTATGTTGAAAAAAATGAAGATATTAGACTATTTTATGATTGCAAATGGTAAAGAATGTGATTAAAGGCTCTTTTCCTATGTCAAAAGTTTTATTATTCGAAGGTAATAGCTACGTATGTTGAAAAAATGAAGATATTAGACCATTTTATGATTGCAAATGGTAAGGAATGTGATTAAAGGCTCTTATCCTATGTCAAAATCACATTCTTTGCTTAAATCAGCCCTTTAATCACATTCTTGACCATTTGCAATCATAAAATAGTCTAATATCTTCATTTTTTCAACATACGTAGCTATTACCCTCGAAAACTAAAACTTTGACATAGGAAAAGAGCCTTTAATCACATTCTTTACCATTTGCAATCATAAAATAGTCTAATATCTTCATTTTTTCAACCTAGGTAGATATTACCCTCAAAAAATAAACTTTTGACACAGGAAAAGAGCCTTTAATCACATTCTTTACCATGTGCAATCATAAAATTGTCTAATATCTTCATTTTTTTCAACATACTTAGCAATTACCCTCAAAAACTCAAACTTTTGAAACTATGACTAGATATTAGATTAATGTTGAAAAAATGAAGATATTAAACTATTTTATGATTGCACATGGTAAAGAATGTGATTAAAGGCTCTTTTCCTATTTCAAAAGTTTTAGTTTTCAAGGGTAATAGCTACGTATGTTAAAAAAATGAAGATATTAGACAATTTTATGATTGCAAATGGTAAAGAATGTGATTAAAGGCTCTTTTCCTATGTCAAAAGTTTTAGTTTTCGAGGGTAATAGCTACGTATATTGAAAAAAATGAAGATATTAGACTATTTTATGATTGCAAATGGTAAAGAATTTGATTAAAGGCTCTTTTCCTATGTCAAAAGTTTTAGTTTTCGAGGATAATAGCTACGTATGTTGAAAAAAATGAAGATATTAGACTATTTTATGATTGCACATGGTAAAGAATGTGATTAAAGGCTCTTTTCCTATTTCAAAAGTTTTAGTTTTCGAGGGTAATAGCTACGTATGTTAAAAAAATGAAGATATTAGACAATTTTATGATTGCAAATGGTAAAGAATGTGGTTAAAGGCTCTTTTCCTATGTCAAAAGTTTTAGTTTTCGAGGGGTAATAGCTACATATGTTGAAAAAATGAAGATATTAGACTATTTTATGATTGCAAATGGTAAAGAATGTGATTAAAGGCTCTTTTCCTATTTCAAAAGTTTTAGTTTTCGAGGGTAATAGCTACGTATGTTGAAAAAATGAAGATATTAGACTATTTTATGATTGCAAATGGTAAAGAATGTGATTAAAGGCTCTTCTCCTATGTCAAAAGTTTTAGTTTTCGAGGGTAATAGCTACGTTTGTTGAAAAAATGAAGATATTAGACTATTTTATGATTGCAAATGGTAAAGAATGTGATTAAAGGCTCTTTTCCTATGTCAAAAGTTTTAGTTTTCGAGGGTAATAGCTACGTATGTTGAAAAAAATGAAGATATTAGACTATTTTATGATTGCAAATGGTAAAGAATGTTATTAAAGGCTCTTTTCCTATGCCAAAAGTTTTAGGTTTCGAGGGTAATAGCTACGTATGTTGAAAAAATGAAGATATAAGACTCTTTTATGATTGCAAATGGTAAAGAATGTGATTAAAGGCTCTTTTCCTATGTCAAAAGTTTTAGTTTTCGAGGGTAATAGCTACGTATGTTGAAAAAATGAAGATATTAGACTATTTTATGATTGCACATGATAAAGAATGTGATTAAAGGCTCTTTTCCTATTTCAAAAGTTTTAGTTTTCGAGGGTAATAGCTACGTATGTTGAAAAAATGAAGATATTAGACTATTTTATGATTGCAAATGGTAAAAAATGTGATTAAAGGCTCTTTTCCTATTTCAAAAGTTTTAGTTTTCGAGGGTAATAGCTACGTTTGTTGAAAAAATGAAGATATTAGACTATTTTATGATTGCAAATGGTAAAGAATGTGATTAAAGGCTCTTTTCCTATTTCAAAAGTTTTAGTTTTCGAGGGTAATAGCTACTTATGTTGAAAAAATGAAGATATTAGACTATTTTATGATTGCACATGGTAAAGAATGTGATTAAAGGCTCTTTACCTATGTCAAAAGTTTTAGTTTTCGAGGGTATAGCTACGTATGTTGAAAAAATGAAGATATTAGACTATTTTATGATTGCAAATGGTAAAGAATGTGATTAAAGGCTCTTTTCCTATGTCAAAAGTTTTAGTTTTCGAGGGTAGTAGCTACGTATGTTGAAAAAAAGAAGATATTAGACTATTTTTTAGTTGCAAATGGTAAAGAATGTGATTAAAGGCTCTTTTCCTATGTCAAAAGTTTTAGTTTTCGAGGGTAATACCTACGTATGTTGAAAAAATGAAGATATTAGACTATGTTATGATTGCACATGGTAAAGAATGTGATTAAAGGCTCTTTTCCTATGTCAAAAGTTTTAGTTTTCGAGGATAATAGCTACGTATGTTGAAAAAATGAAGATATTAGACTATTTTATGATTGCACATGGTAAAGAATGTGATTAAAGGCTCTTTTCCTATTTCAAAAGTTTTAGTTTTCGAGGGTAATAGCTACGTATGTTAAAAAAATGAAGATATTAGACAATTTTATGATTGCAAATGGTAAAGAATGTGGTTAAAGGCTCTTTTCCTATGTCAAAAGTTTTAGTTTTCGAGGGTAATAGCTACATATGTTGAAAAAATGAAGATATTAGACTATTTTATGATTGCAAATGGTAAAGAATGTGATTAAAGGCTCTTTTCCTATTTCAAAAGTTTTAGTTTTCGAGGGTAATAGCTACGTATGTTGAAAAAATGAAGATATCAGACTATTTTATGATTGCAAATGGTAAAGAATGTGATTAAAGGCTCTTCTCCTATGTCAAAAGTTTTAGTTTTCGAGGGTAATAGCTACGTTTGTTGAAAAAATGAAGATATTAGACTATTTTATGATTGCAAATGGTAAAGAATGTGATTAAAGGCTCTTTTCCTATGTCAAAAGTTTTAGTTTTCGAGGGTAATAGCTACGTATGTTGAAAAAATGAAGATATTAGACTATTTTATGATTGCAAATGGTAAAGAATGTTATTAAAGGCTCTTTTCCTATGCCAAAAGTTTTAGGTTTCGAGGGTAATAGCTACGTATGTTGAAAAAATGAAGATATTAGACTCTTTTATGATTGCAAATGGTAAAGAATGTGATTAAAGGCTCTTTTCCTATGTCAAAAGTTTTAGTTTTCGAGGGTAATAGCTACGTATATTGAAAAAAATGAAGATATTAGACTATTTTATGATTGCAAATGGTAAAGAATGTGATTAAAGGCTCTTTTCCTATGTCAAAGTCTTAGTTTTCGAGGGTAATAGCTTCGTATGTTGAAAAAATGAAGATATTAGACTATTTTATGATTGCAAATTGTAAAGAATGTGATTAAAGGCTCTTTTCCTATGTCAGAAGTTTTAGTTTTCGAGGGTAATAGCTACGTATGTTGAAAAAATGAAGATATTAGACTATTTATGATTGCAAATGGTAAAGAATGTGATTAAAGGCTCTTTTCCTATGTCAAAAGTTTGAGTTTTCGAGGGGTAATAGCTACGTATGTTGAAAAAAATGAAGATATTAGACTATTATATGATTGCACATGGTAAAGAATGTGATTAAAGGCTCTTTTCCTATGTCAAAAGTTTTAGTTTTCGAGGGTAATAGCTACGTATGTGGGAAAAATGAAGATATTAGACTATTTTATGATTGCACATGGTAAAGAATGTGCTTAAAGGCTCGTTTCCTATGTCAAAAGTTTTAGTTTTCGAGGGTAATAGCTAAGTATGTTGAAAAAATGAAGATATTAGACTATTTTATGATTGCAAATGGTAAAGAATGTGATTAAAGGCTCTTTTCCTATGTCAAAAGTTTTATTATTCGAAGGTAATAGCTACGTATGTTGAAAAAATGAAGATATTAGACCATTTTATGATTGCAAATGGTAAGGAATGTGATTAAGGGCTCTTATCCTATGTCAAAATCACATTCTTTGCTTAAATCAGCCTTTAATCACATTCTTGACCATTTGCAATCATAAAATAGTCTAATATCTTCATTTTTTCAACATACGTAGCTATTACCCTCGAAAACTAAAACTTTGACATAGGAAAAGAGCCTTTAATCACATTCTTTACCATTTGCAATCATAAAATAGTCTAATATCTTCATTTTTTCAACCTAGGTAGATATTACCCTCGAAAAATAAACTTTTGACATAGGAAAAGAGCCTTTAATCACATTCTTTACCATGTGCAATCATAAAATTGTCTAATATCTTCATTTTTTCAACATACTTAGCAATTACCCTCAAAAACTCAAACTTTTGAAACTATGACTAGATATTAGATTAATGTTGAAAAAATGAAGATATTAAACTATTTTATGATTGCACATGGTAAAGAATGTGATTAAAGGCTCTTTTCCTATTTCAAAAGTTTTAGTTTTCAAGGGTAATAGCTACGTATGTTAAAAAAATGAAGATATTAGACAATTTTATGATTGCAAATGGTAAAGAATGTGATTAAAGGCTCTTTTCCTATGTCAAAAGTTTTAGTTTTCGAGGGTAATAGCTACGTATATTGAAAAAATGAAGATATTAGACTATTTTATGATTGCAAATGGTAAAGAATTTGATTAAAGGCTCTTTTCCTATGTCAAAAGTTTTAGTTTTCGAGGATAATAGCTACGTATGTTGAAAAAATGAAGATATTAGACTATTTTATGATTGCACATGGTAAAGAATGTGATTAAAGGCTCTTTTCCTATTTCAAAAGTTTTAGTTTTCGAGGGTAATAGCTACGTATGTTAAAAAAATGAAGATATTAGACAATTTTATGATTGCAAATGGTAAAGAATGTGGTTAAAGGCTCTTTTCCTATGTCAAAAGTTTTAGTTTTCGAGGGTAATAGCTACATATGTTGAAAAAATGAAGATATTAGACTATTTTATGATTGCAAATGGTAAAGAATGTGATTAAAGGCTCTTTTCCTATTTCAAAAGTTTTAGTTTTCGAGGGTAATAGCTACGTATGTTGAAAAAATGAAGATATCAGACTATTTTATGATTGCAAATGGTAAAGAATGTGATTAAAGGCTCTTCTCCTATGTCAAAAGTTTTAGTTTTCGAGGGTAATAGCTACGTTTGTTGAAAAAATGAAGATATTAGACTATTTTATGATTGCAAATGGTAAAGAATGTGATTAAAGGCTCTTTTCCTATGTCAAAAGTTTTAGTTTTCGAGGGTAATAGCTACGTATGTTGAAAAAATGAAGATATTAGACTATTTTATGATTGCAAATGGTAAAGAATGTTATTAAAGGCTCTTTTCCTATGCCAAAAGTTTTAGGTTTCGAGGGTAATAGCTACGTATGTTGAAAAAATGAAGATATTAGACTCTTTTATGATTGCAAATGGTAAAGAATGTGATTAAAGGCTCTTTTCCTATGTCAAAAGTTTTAGTTTTCGAGGGTAATAGCTACGTATGTTGAAAAAATGAAGATATTAGACTATTTTATGATTGCACATGATAAAGAATGTGATTAAAGGCTCTTTTCCTATTTCAAAAGTTTTAGTTTTCGAGGGTAATAGCTACGTATGTTGAAAAAATGAAGATATTAGACTATTTTATGATTGCAAATGGTAAAGAATGTGATTAAAGGCTCTTTTCCTATTTCAAAAGTTTTAGTTTTCGAGGGTAATAGCTACGTTTGTTGAAAAAATGAAGATATTAGACTATTTTATGATTGCAAATGGTAAAGAATGTGATTAAAGGCTCTTTTCCTATTTCAAAAGTTTTAGTTTTCGAGGGTAATAGCTACTTATGTTGAAAAAATGAAGATATTAGACTATTTTATGATTGCACATGGTAAAGAATGTGATTAAAGGCTCTTTACCTATGTCAAAAGAATTAGTTTTCGAGGGTAATAGCTACGTATGTTGAAAAAATGAAGATATTAGACTATTTTATGATTGCAAATGGTAAAGAATGTGATTAAAGGCTCTTTTCCTATGTCAAAAGTTTTAGTTTTCGAGGGTAGTAGCTACGTATGTTGAAAAAAAGAAGATATTAGACTATTTTTTAGTTGCAAATGGTAAAGAATGTGATTAAAGGCTCTTTTCCTATGTCAAAAGTTTTAGTTTTCGAGGGTAATACCTACGTATGTTGAAAAAATGAAGATATTAGACTATGTTATGATTGCACATGGTAAAGAATGTGATTAAAGGCTCTTTTCCTATGTCAAAAGTTTTAGTTTTCGAGGATAATAGCTACGTATGTTGAAAAAATGAAGATATTAGACTATTTTATGATTGCACATGGTAAAGAATGTGATTAAAGGCTCTTTTCCTATTTCAAAAGTTTTAGTTTTCGAGGGTAATAGCTACGTATGTTAAAAAAATGAAGATATTAGACAATTTTATGATTGCAAATGGTAAAGAATGTGGTTAAAGGCTCTTTTCCTATGTCAAAAGTTTTAGTTTTCGAGGGTAATAGCTACATATGTTGAAAAAATGAAGATATTAGACTATTTTATGATTGCAAATGGTAAAGAATGTGATTAAAGGCTCTTTTCCTATTTCAAAAGTTTTAGTTTTCGAGGGTAATAGCTACGTATGTTGAAAAAATGAAGATATCAGACTATTTTATGATTGCAAATGGTAAAGAATGTGATTAAAGGCTCTTCTCCTATGTCAAAAGGTTTAGTTTTCGAGGGTAATAGCTACGTTTGTTGAAAAAATGAAGATATTAGACTATTTTATGATTGCAAATGGTAAAGAATGTGATTAAAGGCTCTTTTCCTATGTCAAAAGTTTTAGTTTTCGAGGGTAATAGCTACGTATGTTGAAAAAATGAAGATATTAGACTATTTTATGATTGCAAATGGTAAAGAATGTTATTAAAGGCTCTTTTCCTATGCCAAAAGTTTTAGGTTTCGAGGGTAATAGCTACGTATGTTGAAAAAATGAAGATATTAGACTCTTTTATGATTGCAAATGGTAAAGAATGTGATTAAAGGCTCTTTTCCTATGTCAAAAGTTTTAGTTTTCGAGGGTAATAGCTACGTATGTTGAAAAAATGAAGATATTAGACTATTTTATGATTGCACATGATAAAGAATGTGATTAAAGGCTCTTTTCCTATTTCAAAAGTTTTAGTTTTCGAGGGTAATAGCTACGTATGTTGAAAAAATGAAGATATTAGACTATTTTATGATTGCAAATGGTAAAGAATGTGATTAAAGGCTCTTTTCCTATTTCAAAAGTTTTAGTTTTCGAGGGTAATAGCTACGTTTGTTGAAAAAATGAAGATATTAGACTATTTTATGATTGCAAATGGTAAAGAATGTGATTAAAGGCTCTTTTCCTATTTCAAAAGTTTTAGTTTTCGAGGGTAATAGCTACTTATGTTGAAAAAATGAAGATATTAGACTATTTTATGATTGCACATGGTAAAGAATGTGATTAAAGGCTCTTTACCTATGTCAAAAGTTTTAGTTTTCGAGGGTAATAGCTACGTATGTTGAAAAAATGAAGATATTAGACTATTTTATGATTGCAAATGGTAAAGAATGTGATTAAAGGCTCTTTTCCTATGTCAAAAGTTTTAGTTTTCGAGGGTAGTAGCTACGTATGTTGAAAAAAAGAAGATATTAGACTATTTTTTAGTTGCAAATGGTAAAGAATGTGATTAAAGGCTCTTTTCCTATGTCAAAAGTTTTAGTTTTCGAGGGTAATACCTACGTATGTTGAAAAAATGAAGATATTAGACTATTTTATGATTGCACATGGTAAAGAATGTGATTAAAGGCTCTTTTCCTATGTCAAAAGTTTTAGTTTTCGAGGGTAATAAATATGTATGTTGAAAAAATGAAGATATTAGACTATTTTATGATTGCAAATGGTAAAGAATGTGATTAAAGGCTCTTTTCCTATGTCAAAAGTTTTAGTTTTTGAGGGTAATAGCTACGTATGTTGAAAAAATGAAGATATTAGACTATTTTATGATTGCACATGGTAAAGAATGTGATTAAAGGCTCTTTTCCTATTTCAAAAGTTTTAGTTTTCGAGGGTAATAGCTACGTATGTTGAAAAAATGAAGATATTAGACATTCTAAAACTTTTGGCATAGGAAAAGAATGTGATTAAAGGCTCTTTTCCTATTTCAAAAGTTTTAGTTTTCGAGGGTAATAGCTACGTATGTTGAAAAAATGAGGATATTAGACTATTTTATGAGCGGAAATGGTAAAGAATGTGATTAAAGTTTGAGGGTAATAGCTACGTATGTTGAAAAAATGAAGATATAAGACTCTTTTATGTTTGCAAATGGTAAAGAATGTGATTAAAGGCTCTTTTCCTATGTCAAAAGTTTTAGTTTTCGAGGGTAATAGCTACGTATGTTGAAAAAAAGAAGATATTAGACTCTTGTCCTATGTCAAAATCACATTCTTTGCTTAAATCAGCCTTTAATCACATTCTTGACCATTTGCAATCATAAAATAGTCTAATATCTTCATTTTTTCAACATACGTAGCTATTACCCTCGAAAACTAAAACTTTGACATAGGAAAAGAGCCTTTAATCACATTCTTTACCATTTGCAATCATAAAATAGTCTAATATCTTCATTTTTTCAACCTAGGTAGATATTACCCTCGAAAACTAAAACTTTTGACATAGGAAAAGAGCCTTTAATCACATTCTTTACCATGTGCAATCATAAAATTGTCTAATATCTTCATTTTTTCAACATACTTAGCAATTACCCTCAAAAACCAAAACTTTTGAAACTATGACTAGATATTAGATTAATGTTGAAAAAATGAAGATATTAAACTATTTTATGATTGCACATGGTAAAGAATGTGATTAAAGGCTCTTTTCCTATTTCAAAAGTTTTAGTTTTCTAGGGTAATAGCTACGTATGTTAAAAAAATGAAGATATTAGACAATTTTATGATTGCAAATGGTAAAGAATGTGATTAAAGGCTCTTTTCCTATGTCAAAAGTTTTAGTTTTCGAGGGTAATAGCTACGTATATTGAAAAAATGAAGATATTAGACTATTTTATGATTGCAAATGGTAAAGAATGTGATTAAAGGCTCTTTTCCTATGTCAAAAGTTTTAGTTTTCGAGGATAATAGCTACGTATGTTGAAAAAATGAAGATATTAGACTATTTTATGATTGCACATGGTAAAGAATGTGATTAAAGGCTCTTTTCCTATTTCAAAAGTTTTAGTTTTCGAGGGTAATAGCTACGTATGTTAAAAAAATGAAGATATTAGACAATTTTATGATTGCAAATGGTAAAGAATGTGATTAAAGGCTCTTTTCCTATGTCAAAAGTTTTAGTTTTCGAGGGTAATAGCTACATATGTTGAAAAAATGAAGATATTAGACTATTTTATGATTGCAAATGGTAAAGAATGTGATTAAAGGCTCTTTTCCTATTTCAAAAGTTTTAGTTTTCGAGGGTAATAGCTACGTATGTTGAAAAAATGAACATATCAGTCTATTTTATGATTGCAAATGGTAAAGAATGTGATTAAAGGCTCTTTTCCTATGTCAAAAGTTTTAGTTTTCGAGGGTAATAGCTACGTTTGTTGAAAAAATGAAGATATTAGACTATTTTATGATTGCAAATGGTAAAGAATGTGATTAAAGGCTCTTTTCCTATGTCAAAAGTTTTAGTTTTCGAGGGTAATAGCTACGTATGTTGAAAAAATGAAGATATTAGACTATTTTATGTTTGCAAACGGTAAAGAATGTTATTAAAGGCTCTTTTCCTATGCCAAAAGTTTTAGGTTTCGAGGGTAATAGCTACGTATGTTGAAAAAATGAAGATATAAGACTCTTTTATGATTGCAAATGGTAAAGAATGTGATTAAAGGCTCTTTTCCTATGTCAAAAGTTTTAGTTTTCGAGGGTAATAGCTACGTATGTTGAAAAAATGAAGATATTAGACTATTTTATGATTGCAAATGGTAAAGAATGTGACTAAAGGCTCTTTTCCTATTTCAAAAGTTTTAGTTTTCGAGGGTAATAGCTACGTATGTTGAAAAAATGAAGATATTAGACTATTTTATGATTGCAAGTGGTAAAGAATGTGATTAAAGACTCTTTTCCTATGTCAAAGTTTTAGTTTTCGAGGGTAATAGCTAGGTATGTTAAAAAAATGAAGATATTAGACTATTTTATGATTGCAAATGGTAAAGAATGTGACTAAAGGCTCTTTTCCTATGTCACAAGTTTTAGTTTTCGAGGGTAATAGCTACGTATGTTGAAAAAATGAAGATATTAGACTATTTATGATTGCAAATGGTAAAGAATGTGATTAAAGGCTCTTTTCCTATGTCAAAAGTTTGAGTTTTCGAGGGTAATAGCTACGTATGTTGAAAAAATGAAGATATTAGACTATTTTATGATTGCAAATGGTAAAGAATGTGATTAAAGGCTCTTTTCCTATGTCAAAAGTTTTAGTTTTCGAGGGTAATAGCTACGTATGTTGGAAATATGAAGATATTAGACTATTTTATGATTGCAAATGGTAAAGAATGTGATTAAAGGCTCTTTTCCTATGTCAAAAGTTTTAGTTTTCGAGGGTAATAGCTACGTATGTTGAAAAAATGAAGATATTAGACCATTTTATGATTGCAAAAGGTAAAGAATGTGATTAAAGGCTCTTTTCCTATGTCAAAAGTTTTAGTTTTCGAGGGTAATAGCTACGTATGTTGGAAATAGAAAGATATTAGACTATTTTATGATTGCAAATGGTAAAGAATGTGATTAAAGGCTCTTTTCCTATGTCAAAAGCTTTAGTTTTCGAGGGTAATAGCTACGTATGTTGAAAAAAATGAAGATATTAAACTATTTTATGATTGCACATGGTAAAGAATGTGATTAAAGGCTCTTTTCCTATTTCAAAAGTTTTAGTTTTCAAGGGTAATAGCTACGTATGTTAAAAAAATGAAGATATTAGACAATTTTATGATTGCAAATGGTAAAGAATGTGATTAAAGGCTCTTTTCCTATGTCAAAAGTTTTAGTTTTCGAGGGTAATAGCTACGTATATTGAAAAAATGAAGATATTAGACTATTTTATGATTGCAAATGGTAAAGAATGTGATTAAAGGCTCTTTTCCTATTTCAAAAGTTTTAGTTTTCGAGGGTAATAGCTACTTATGTTGAAAAAATAAAGATATTAGACTATTTTATGATTCACATGGTAAAGAATGTGATTAAAGGCTCTTTACCTATGTCAAAAGTTTTAATTTTCGAGGGTAATAAATACGTATGTTGAAAAAATTAAGATATTAGACAATTTTATGATTGCGCATGGTAAAGAATGTGATTAAAGGCTCTTTTCCTATGTCAAAAGTTTTAGTTTTCGAGGGTAATAGCTACGTATGTTGAAAAAATGAAGATATTAGACTATTTTATGATTGCAAATGGTAAAGAATGTGATTAAAGGCTCTTTTCCTATGTCAAAAGTTTTAGTTTTCGAGGGTAGTAGCTACGTATGTTGAAAAAAAGAAGATATTAGACTATTTTTTAGTTGCAAATGGTAAAGAATGTGATTAAAGGCTCTTTTCCTATGTCAAAAGTTTTAGTTTTCGAGGGTAATACCTACGTATGTTGAAAAAATGAAGATATTAGACTATGTTATGATTGCACATGGTAAAGAATGTGATTAAAGGCTCTTTTCCTATGTCAAAAGTTTTAGTTTTCGAGGGTAATAAATACGTATGTTGAAATAATGAAGATATTAGACTATTTTATGATTGCAAATGGTAAAGAATGTGATTAAAGGCTCTTTTCCTATGTCAAAAGTTTTAGTTTTTGAGGGTAATAGCTACGTATGTTGAAAAAATGAAGATATTAGACTATTTTATGATTGCACATGGTAAAGAATGTGATTAAAGGCTCTTTTCCTATTTCAAAAGTTTTAGTTTTCGAGGGTAATAGCTACGTATGTTGAAAAAATGAAGATATTAGACATTCTAAAACTTTTGGCATAGGAAAAGAATGTGATTAAAGGCTCTTTTCCTATTTCAAAAGTTTTAGTTTTCGAGGGTAATAGCTACGTATGTTGAAAAAATGAGGATATTAGACTATTTTATGAGCGGAAATGGTAAAGAATGTGATTAAAGTTTGAGGGTAATAGCTACGTATGTTGAAAAAATGAAGATATAAGACTCTTTTATGATTGCAAATGGTAAACAATGTGATTAAAGGCTCTTTTCCTATGTCAAAAGTTTTAGTTTTCGAGGGTAATAGCTACGTATGTTGAAAAAAAGAAGATATTAGACTCTTATCCTATGTCAAAATCACATTCTTTGCTTAAATCAGCCTTTAATCACATTCTTGACCATTTGCAATCATAAAATAGTCTAATATCTTCATTTTTTCAACATACGTAGCTATTACCCTCGAAAACTAAAACTTTGACATAGGAAAAGAGCCTTTAATCACATTCTTTACCATTTGCAATCATAAAATAGTCTAATATCTTCATTTTTTCAACCTAGGTAGATATTACCCTCGAAAACTAAAACTTTTGACATAGAAAAAGAGCCTTTAATCACATTCTTTACCATGTGCAATCATAAAATTGTCTAATATCTTCATTTTTTCAACATACTTAGCAATTACCCTCAAAAACCAAAACTTTTGAAACTATGACTAGATATTAGATTAATGTTGAAAAAATGAAGATATTAAACTATTTTATGATTGCACATGGTAAAGAATGTGATTAAAGGCTCTTTTCCTATTTCAAAAGTTTTAGTTTTCTAGGGTAATAGCTACGTATGTTAAAAAAATGAAGATATTAGACAATTTTATGATTGCAAATGGTAAAGAATGTGATTAAAGGCTCTTTTCCTATGTTAAAAGTTTTAGTTTTCGAGGGTAATAGCTACGTATATTGAAAAAATGAAGATATTAGACTATTTTATGATTGCAAATGGTAAAGAATGTGATTAAAGGCTCTTTTCCTATGTCAAAAGTTTTAGTTTTCGAGGATAATAGCTACGTATGTTGAAAAAATGAAGATATTAGACTATTTTATGATTGCACATGGTAAAGAATGTGATTAAAGGCTCTTTTCCTATTTCAAAAGTTTTAGTTTTCGAGGGTAATAGCTACGTATGTTAAAAAAATGAAGATATTAGACAATTTTATGATTGCAAATGGTAAAGAATGTGATTAAAGGCTCTTTTCCTATGTCAAAAGTTTTAGTTTTCGAGGGTAATAGCTACATATGTTGAAAAAATGAAGATATTAGACTATTTTATGATTGCAAATGGTAAAGAATGTGATTAAAGGCTCTTTTCCTATTTCAAAAGTTTTAGTTTTCGAGGGTAATAGCTACGTATGTTGAAAAAATGAACATATCAGTCTATTTTATGATTGCAAATGGTAAAGAATGTGATTAAAGGCTCTTTTCCTATGTCAAAAGTTTTAGTTTTCGAGGGTAATAGCTACGTTTGTTGAAAAAATGAAGATATTAGACTATTTTATGATTGCAAATGGTAAAGAATGTGATTAAAGGCTCTTTTCCTATGTCAAAAGTTTTAGTTTTCGAGGGTAATAGCTACGTATGTTGAAAAAATGAAGATATTAGACTATTTTATGTTTGCAAATGGTAAAGAATGTTATTAAAGGCTCTTTTCCTATGCCAAAAGTTTTAGGTTTCGAGGGTAATAGCTACGTATGTTGAAAAAATGAAGATATAAGACTCTTTTATGATTGCAAATGGTAAAGAATGTGATTAAAGGCTCTTTTCCTATGTCAAAAGTTTTAGTTTTCGAGGGTAATAGCTACGTATGTTGAAAAAATGAAAATATTAGACTATTTTATGATTGCAAACCATTTGCAATCATAAAATAGTCTAATATCTTCATTTTTTCAACACACATAGCTATTACCCTCGAAAACTAAAACTTTTGACATAGGAAAAGAGCCTTTAATCACATTCTTTACCATGTGCAATCATAAAATTGTCTAATGTCTTCATTTTTTTAACATACGTAGCTATTACCCTCGAAAACTAAAACTTTTGAAATAGGAAAAGAGCCTTTAAGCACATTCTATACCATTTGCAATCATAAAATAGTATAATATCTTCATTTTTCCAACATACGTAGCTATTACAATCGAAAACTAAAACTTTTGACATAGGAAAAGAGCCTTTAATCACATTCGTTACCATTTGCAATTATAAAATAGTCTAATATCTTCATTTTTTCAACATACGTAGCTATTACCCTCGGAAACTAAAACTTTTGTCATAGGAAAAGAGCCTTTTAATCACATTCTTTACCATTTGCAATCATAAAATAATCTAATATCTTCATTTTTTCAACATACTTAGCTATTACCCTCGAAAACTAAAACTTTTGACATAGGAAAAGAGCCTTTAAGCACATTCTTTACCATGTGCAATCATAAAATAGTCTAATATCTTCATTTTTCCAACATACGTAGCTATTACTCTCGAAAACTAAAACTTTTGACATGGGAAAAGAGCCTTTAATCACATTCTTTACCATATGCAATCATGAAATAGTCTAATATTTTAATTTTTTCAACATACGTAGCTATTACGCTCGAAAACTAAAACTTTTGACATAGGAAAAGAGCCTTTAAGCACATTCTTTACCATTTGCAATCATAAAATAGTCTAATATCTTCATTTTTCCAACATACGTAGCTATTACAATCGAAAACTAAAACTTTTGACATTGGAAAAGAGCCTTTAATCACATTCTTTACCATGTGCATTCATATAATAGTCTAATATCTTCATTTTTTCAACATACCTAGCTATTACCCTCGAAAACTAAAACTTTTGACATAGGAAAAGAGCCTTTAATCAAACTCTTTACCATTTGCAATCATAAAATTGTCTAATATCTTCATTTTTTCAACATACATAGCTATTACCCTCGAAAACTAAAACTTTTGACATAGGAAAAGAGCCTTTAAGCACATTCTTTACCATGTGCAATCATAAAATAGTCTAATATCTTCATTTTTCCAACATACTTAGCTATTATCCTCGAAAACAAAAACTTTTGAAATAGGAAAAGAGCCTTTAATCACATTCTTTACCATTTGCAATCATAAAATAGTCTAATATCTTCGTTTTTTCAACATACGTAGCTATTACCCTCGAAAACTAAAACTTTTGACATAGGAAAAGAGCCTTTAATCACATTCTTTACCATTTGCAATCATAAAATTGTCTAATATCTTCATTTTTTTAACATACGTAGCTATTACCCTCGAAAACTGAAACTTTTGAAATAGGAAAAGAGCCTTTAATCACATTCTTTACCATGTGCAATCATAAAATAGTCTAATATCTTCAATTTTTCAACATACGTAGCTATTACCCTCGAAAACTAAAACTTTTGACATAGGAAAAGAGCCTTTAATCACATTCTTTACCATTTGCAATCATAAAATAGTCTAATATCTTCATTTTTTCAACATACGTAGCTATTACCCTCGAAAACTAAAACTTTTGACATAGGAAAAGAGCCTTTAATCACATTCTTTACCATTTGCAATCATAAAATTGTCTAATATCTTCATTTTTTTTAACATACGTAGCTATTACCCTCGAAAACTAAAACTTTTGAAATAGGAAAAGAGCCTTTAATCATATTCTTTACCATGTGCAATCATAAAATAGTCTAATATCTCCATTTTTTCAACATACGTAGCTATTACCCTCGAAAACTAAAACTTTTGATATAGGAAAAGGGCCTTTAATCACATTCTTTACCATGTGCAATCATAAAATAGTCTAATATCTTCATTTTTTCAACATACGTAGCTATTACCCTCGAAAACTAAAACTTTTGACATAGGAAAAGAGCCTTTAATCACATTCTTTACCATTTGCAATCATAAAATAGTCTAATATCTTTAATTTTTCAACATACGTAGCTATTACCCTCGAAAACTAAAACTTTTGACATAAGAAAAGAGCCTTTAATCACATTCTTTACCATTTGCAATCATAAAATAGTCTAATATCTTCATTTTTTCAACATACGTAGCTATTACCCTCGAAAACTAAAACTTTTGACATAGGAAAAGAGCCTTTAATCACATTCTTTACCATGTGCAATCATAAAATAGTCTAATATCTTCATTTTTTCAACATACGTAGCTAGTACCCTCGAAAACTAAAATTTTGACATAGGAAAAGAGCCTTTAAGCACATTCTTTTACCATTTGCAATCATAAAATAGTCTAATATCTTCATTTTTCCAACATACATAGCTATTAAAATCGAAAACTAAAACTTTTGATATAGGAAAAGAGCCTTTAATCACATTCTTTACCATTTGCAATCATAAAATAGTCTAAAATCTTCATTTTTTCAACATACATAGCTATTACCCTCGAAAACTAAAACTTTAGACATAGGAAAAGAGCCTTTAATCACATTCTTTACCATTTGCAATCATAAAATAGTCTAATATCTTCATTTTTTCAACATACGTAGCTATTACCCTCGAAAACTAAAACTTTTGACATAGAAAAAGAGCCTTTAATCACATTCTTTACCATTTGCAATCATAAAATTGTCTAATATTTTCATTCTTTTAACATACGTAGCTATTACCCTCGAAAACTAAGACTTTTGAAATAGGAAAAGAGCCTTTAATCACATTCTTTACCATGTGCAATCATAAAATAGTCTAATATCTTCATTTTTTCAACATACGTAGCTATTACCCTCGAAAACTAAAACTTTTGACATAGGAAAAGAGTCTTTAAGCACATTCTTTACCATTTGCAATCATAAAATAGTCTAATATCTTCATTTTTTCAACTTACGTAGCTATTACCCTCGAAAACTAAAACTTTTGAAATAGGAAAAGAGCCGTTAATCAGATTCTTTACCATGTGCAATCATAAAATCGTCTAATATCTTCTTTTTTCAACATACGTAGCTATTACCCTCGAAAACTAAAACTATTGAAATAAGAAAAGAGCCTTTAATCACATTCTTTACCATGTGCAATCATAAAATAGTCTAATATCTTCATTTTTTCAACATACGTAGCTATTACCCTCGAAAACTAAAACTTTTGAAATAGGAAAAGGGCCTTTAATCACATTCTTTACCATGTGCAATCATAAAATAGTCTAATATCTTCATTTTTTCAACATACGTAGCTATTACCCTCGAACACTAAAACTTTTGACATAGGAAAAGAGCCTTTAATCACATTCTTTACCATTTGCAATCATAAAATAGTCTAATATCTTCATTTTTTCAACATATGTAGCTATTACCCTCGAAAACTAAAACTTTTGCCATAGGAAATGAGCCTTTAATCACATTCTTTACCATTTGCAATCATAAAATAGTCTAATATCTTCATTTTTTCAACATACGTAGCTATTACCCTCGAAAACTAAAACTTTTGACATAGGAAAAGAGCCTTTAAGCACATTCTTTACCATGAGCAATCATAAAATAGTCTAATATCTTCATTTTTCCAACATACGTAGCTATTACCCTCGAAAACTAAAACTTTTGACATAGGAAAAGAGCCTTTAATCACATTCTTTACCATTTGCAATCATAAAATAGTCTAATATCTTCATTTTTCCAACATACGTAGCTATTACCCTCGAAAACTAAAACTTTTGACATAGGAAAAGAGCCTTTAATCACATTCTTTACCATTTGCAATCATAAAATAGTCTAATATCTTCATTTTTCCAACATACGTAGCTATTACCCTCGAAAACTAAAACTTTTGACATAAGAAAAGAGCCTTTAATCACATTCTTTACCATTTGCAATCATAAAATAGTCTAATATCTTCATTTTTTCAACATACGTAGCTAGTACCCTCGAAAACTAAAATTTTGACATAGGAAAAGAGCCTTTAAGCACATTCTTTTACCATTTGCAATCATAAAATAGTCTAATATCTTCATTTTTCCAACATACATAGCTATTAAAATCGAAAACTAAAACTTTTGATATAGGAAAAGAGCCTTTAATCACATTCTTTACCATTTGCAATCATAAAATAGTGTAATATCTTCATTTTTTCAACATACATAGCTATTACCCTCGAAAACTAAAACTTTAGACATAGGAAAAGAGCCTTTAAGCACATTCTTTACCATGTGCAATCATAAATAGTCTAATATCTTCATTTTTCCAACATATGTAGCTATTACCCTCGAAAATTAAAACTTTTGAGATAGGAAAAGAGCCTTTAATCACATTCTTTACCATTTGCAATCATAAAATAGTCTAATATCTTCATTTTTTCAACATACGTAGCTATTACCCTCGAAAACTAAAACTTTTGACATAGAAAAAGAGCCTTTAATCACATTCTTTACCATTTGCAATCATAAAATTGTCTAATATTTTGATTCTTTTAACATACGTAGCTATTACCCTCGAAAACTAAGACTTTTGAAATAGGAAAAGAGCCTTTAATCACATTCTTTACCATGTGCAATCATAAAATAGTCTAATATCTTAATTTTTTCAACATACGTAGCTATTACCCTCGAAAACTAAAACTTTTGACATAGGAAAAGAGCCTTTAAGCACATTCTTTACCATTTGCAATCATAAAATAGTCTAATATCTTCATTTTTTCAACTTACGTAGCTATTACCCTCGAAAACTAAAACTTTTGAAATAGGAAAAGAGCCGTTAATCAGATTCTTTACCATGTGCAATCATAAAATCGTCTAATATCTTCTTTTTTCAACATACGTAGCTATTACCCTCGAAAACTAAAACTATTGAAATAGGAAAAGAGCCTTTAATCACATTCTTTACCATGTGCAATCATAAAATAGTCTAATATCTTCATTTTTTCAACATACGTAGCTATTACCCTCGAAAACTAAAACTTTTGAAATAGGAAAAGGGCCTTTAATCACATTCTTTACCATGTGCAATCATAAAATAGTCTAATATCTTCATTTTTTCAACATACGTAGCTATTACCCTCGAACACTAAAACTTTTGACATAGGAAAAGAGCCTTTAATCACATTCTTTACCATTTGCAATCATAAAATAGTCTAATATCTTCATTTTTTCAACATATGTAGCTATTACCCTCGAAAACTAAAACTTTTGCCATAGGAAATGAGCCTTTAATCACATTCTTTACCATTTGCAATCATAAAATAGTCTAATATCTTCATTTTTTCAACATACGTAGCTATTACCCTCGAAAACTAAAACTTTTGACATAGGAAAAGAGCCTTTAAGCACATTCTTTACCATGAGCAATCATAAAATAGTCTAATATCTTCATTTTTCCAACATACGTAGCTATTACCCTCGAAAACTAAAACTTTTGACATAGGAAAAGAGCCTTTAATCACATTCTTTACCATTTGCAATCATAAAATAGTCTAATATCTTCATTTTTCCAACATACGTAGCTATTACCCTCGAAAACTAAAACTTTTGACATAGGAAAAGAGCCTTTAATCACATTCTTTACCATTTGCAATCATAAAATAGTCTAATATCTTCATTTTTCCAACATACGTAGCTATTACCCTCGAAAACTAAAACTTTTGACATAAGAAAAGAGCCTTTAATCACATTCTTTACCATTTGCAATCATAAAATAGTCTAATATCTTCATTTTTTCAACATACGTAGCTATTACCCTCGAAAACTAAAACTTTTGACATAGGAAAAGAGCCTTTAATCACATTCTTTACCATGTGCAATCATAAAATAGTCTAATATCTTCATTTTTTCAACATACGTAGCTAGTACCCTCGAAAACTAAAATTTTGACATAGGAAAAGAGCCTTTAAGCACATTCTTTTACCATTTGCAATCATAAAATAGTCTAATATCTTCATTTTTCCAACATACATAGCTATTAAAATCGAAAACTAAAACTTTTGATATAGGAAAAGAGCCTTTAATCACATTCTTTACCATTTGCAATCATAAAATAGTGTAATATCTTCATTTTTTCAACATACATAGCTATTACCCTCGAAAACTAAAACTTTAGACATAGGAAAAGAGCCTTTAAGCACATTCTTTACCATGTGCAAT
>NW_027063245.1:0-40174 GCF_032884065.1 Artemia franciscana | reverse complement strand
AAAGTTTTAGTTTTCGAGGGTAATAGCTACGTATGTTGAAAAATGAAGATATTAGACTATTTTATGATTGCACATGGTAAAGAATGTGATTAAAGGCTCTTTTCCTATGTCAAAAGTTTTAGTTTTCGAGTGTAATAGCTACGTATGTTGGAAAAATGAAGATATTAGACTATTTTATGATTGCAAATGGTAAAGAATGTGCTTAAAGGCTCTTTTCCTATGTCAAAAGTTTTAGTTTTCGAGGGTAATAGCTACGTATGTTGAAAAAAATGAAGATATTAGACTATTTTATGATTGCACATGGTAAAGAATGTGAATAAAGGCTCTTTTCCAATGTCAAAAGTTTTAGTTTTCGATTGTAATAGCTACGTATGTTGGAAAAATGAAGATATTAGACTATTTAATGATTGCAAATGGTAAAGAATGTGCTTAAAGGCTCTTTTCCTATGTCAAAAGTTTTAGTTTTCGAGGGTAATAGCTACGTATGTTAAAAGAATGAAAATATTAGACAATTTTATGATTGCAAATGGTAAAGAATGTGATTAAAGGCTCTTTTCCTATGTCAAAAGTTTTAGTTTTCGAGGGTAATAGCTACGTATGTTGAAAAAATGAAGATATTAGACTATTTTATGATTGCAAATGGTAAAGAATGTGATTAAAGGCTCTTTTTCTATCTCAAAAGTTTTAGTTTTCGAGGGTAATAGCTACGTATGTTGGAAAAATGAAGATATTAGACTATTTTATGATTGCAAATGGTAAAGAGTTTGATTAAAGGCTCTTTTCCTTTGTCAAAAGTTTTAGTTTTCGAGGGTAATAGCTAGGTATGTTGAAAAAAATGAAGATATTAGACTATTTTATGATTGCAAATGGTAAAGAATGTGATTAAAGGCTCTTTTCCCATCTCAAAAGTTTTAGTTTTCGAGGGTAATAGCTACGTATGTTGGAAAAATGAAGATATTAGACTATTTTATGATTGCAAATGGTAAAGAGTTTGATTAAAGGCTCTTTTCCTATGTCAAAAGTTTTAGTTTTCGAGGGTAATAGCTACGTATGTTGAAAAAATGAAGATATTAGACTATTTTATGATTGCACATGGTAAAGAATGTGATTAAAGGCTCTTTTCCTATTTCAAAAGTCTTAGTTTTCGAGGATAATAGCTACGTATGTTAAAAGAATGAAAATATTAGACAATTTTATGATTGCAAATGGTAAAGAATGTGATTAAAGGCTCTTTTCCTATCTCAAAAGTTTTAGTTTTCGAGGGTAATAGCTACGTATGTTGGAAAAATGAAGATATTAGACTATTTTATGATTGCACATGGTAAAGAATGTGCTTAAAGGCTCTTTTCCTATGTCTAAAGTTTTAGTTTTCGAGGGTAATAGCTATGTATGTTGAAAAAATGAAGATATTAGACTATTTTATGATTGCAAATGGTAAAGAGTTTGATTAAAGGCTCTTTTCCTATGTCAAAAGTTTTAGTTTTCGAGGGTAATAGCTAGGTATGTTGAAAAAATGAAGATATTAGACTATTTTATGATGCACATGGTAAAGAATGTGATTAAAGGCTCTTTTCCATTGTCAAAAGTTTTAGTTTTCGATTTTAATAGCTACGTATGTTGGAAAAATGAAGATATTAGACTATTTTATGATTGCAAATGGTAAAGAATGTGATTAAAGGCTCTTTTCCTATGTCAAAAGTTTTAGTTTTCGAGGGTAATAGCTACGTATGTTGGAAAAATGAAGATATTAGACTATTTTATGATTGCAAATGGTAAAGAATGTGATTAAAGGCTCTTTTCCTATGTCAAAAGTTTTAGTTTTCGAGGGTAATAGCTACGTATGTTGGAAAAATGAAGATATTAGACTATTTTATGATTGCACATGGTAAAGAATGTGCTTAAAGGCTCTTTTCCTATGTCAAAAGTTTAGTTTTCGAGGGGTAATAGCTACGTATGTTGAAAAAATGAAGATATTAGACTATTTTATGATTGCAAATGGTAAAGAATGTGATTAAAGGCTCTTTTCCTATGTCAAAAGTTTTAGTTTTCGAGGGTAATAGCTACGTATGTTGAAAAAATGAAGATATTAGACTATTTTATGATTGTAATTGTAAAGAATGTGATTTAAGGCTCTTTTCCTATGTCAAAAGTTTTAGTTTTCGAGGGTAATAGCTACGTATGTTGAAAAAATGAAGATATTAGATTATTTTATGATTGCACATGGTAAAGAATGTGATTAAAGGCCCTTTTCCTATTTCAAAAGTTTTAGTTTTCGAGGGTAATAGCTACGTATGTTGAAAAAATGAAGATATTAGACTATTTTATGATTGCACATGGTAAAGAATGTGATTAAAGGCTCTTTTCCTATTTCAAAAGTTTTAGTTTTCGAGGGTAATAGCTACGTATGTTGAAAAAATGAAGATATTAGACGATTTTATGATTGCACATGGTAAAGAATCTGATTAACGGCTCTTTTCCTATTTCAAAAGTTTTAGTTTTCGAGGGTAATAGCTACGTATGTTAAAAAAATGAAGATATTAGACAATTTTATGATTGCAAATGGTAAAGAATGTAATTAAAGGCTCTTTTCCTATGTCAAAAGTTTTAGTTTCGAGGGTAATAGCTACGTATGTTAAAAGAATGAAAATATTAGACAATTTTATGATTGCAAATGGTAAAGAATGTGATTAAAGGCTCTTTTCCTATGTCAAAAGTTTTAGTTTTCGAGGGTAATAGCTACGTATGTTGAAAAAATGAAGATATTAGACAATTTTATGATTGCAAATGGTAAAGAATGTGATTAAAGGCTCTTTTCCTATGTCAAAAGTTTTAGTTTTCGAGGGTAATAGCTACGTATGTTGAAAAAATGAAGATATTAGACTATTTTATGATTGCACATGGTAAAGTATGTGATTAAAGGCTCTTTTCCTATGTCAAAAGTTTTAGTTTTCGAGGGTAATAGCTACGTATGTTGAAAAAATGAAGATATTAGACTATTTTATGATTGCACATGGTAAAGAATGTGATTAAAGGCTCTTTTCCTATTTCAAAAGTCTTAGTTTTCGAGGGTAATAGCTACGTATGTTAAAAGAATGAAAATATTAGACAATTTTATGATTGCAAATGGTAAAGAATGTGATTAAAGGCTCTTTTCCTATGTCAAAAGTTTTAGTTTTCGAGGGTAATAGCTACGTATGTTGAAAAAAATGAAGATATTAGACTATTTATGATTGCAAATGGTAAAGAATGTGATTAAAGGCTCTTTTCCTATCTCAAAAGTTTTAATTTTCGAGGGTAATAGCTACGTATGTTGGAAAAATGAAGATATTAGACTATTTTATGATTGCACATGGTAAAGAATGTGCTTAAAGGCTCTTTTCCTATGTCTAAAGTTTTTGTTTTCGAGGGTAATAGCTATGTATGTTGAAAAAATGAAGATATGAGACTATTTTATGATTGCAAATGGTAAAGAATGTGATTAAAGGCTCTTTTCCTATGTCAAAAGTTTTAGTTTTCGATTTTAATAGCTACGTATGTTGGAAAAATGAAGATATTAGACTATTTTATGATTGCAAATGGTAAAAGAATGTGCTTAAAGGCTCTTTTCCTATGTCAAAAGTTTAGTTTTCGAGGGTACTAGCTACGTATGTTGAAAAAATGAAGATATTAGACTATTTTATGATTGCACATGGTAAAGAATGTGATTAAAGGCTCTTTTCCTATATCAAAAGTTTTAGTTTTCGAGGGTAATAGCTACGTATGTTGAAAAAATGAAGATATTAGACTATTTTATGATTGCAAATGGTAAAGAATGTGATTAAAGGCTCTTTTCTTATGTCAAAAGTTTTAGTTTTCGAGGGTAATAGCTACGTATGTTGAAAAATTAAAGATATTAGACTATTTTATGATTGCAAATGGTAAAGAATGTGATTAAAGGCTCTTTTCCTATGTCAAAAGTTTTAGTTTTCGAGGGTAATAGCTAAGTATGTTGAAAAAATGAAGATATTAGACTATTTTATGATTGCACATGGTAAAGAATGTGATTAAAGGCCCTTTTCCTATATCAAAAGTTTTAGTTTTCGAGGGTAATAGCTACGTATGTTGAAAAAAATGGAGATATTAGACTATTTTATGATTGCACCTGGTAAAGAATGTGATTAAAGGCTCTTTTCCTATTTCAAAAGTTTTAGTTTTCGAGGGTAATAGCTACGTATGTTGAAAAAATGAAGATATTAGACAATTTTATGATTGCAAATGGTAAAGAATGTGATTAAAGGCTCTTTTCCTATGTCAAAAGTTTTAGTTTTCGAGGGTAATAGCTACGTATGTTGAAAAAATGAAGATATTAGACTATTTTATGATTGCAAATGGTAAAGAATGTGATTAAAGGCTCTTTTCCTATTTCAAAAGTTTTAGTTTTCGAGGGTAATAGCTACGTATGTTGAAAAATTGAAGATATTAGACTATTTTATGATTGCACATGGTAAAGAATGTGATTAAAGGCTCTTTTCCTATTTCAAAAGTTTCAGTTTTCGAGGGTAATAGCTATGTATGTTAAAAAAATGAAGATATTAGACAATTTTATGATTGCAAATGGTAAAGAATGTGATTAAAGGCTCTTTTCCTATGTCAAAAGTTTTAGTTTTCGAGGGGTAATAGCTACGTATGTTGAAAAATGAAGATATTAGACTATTTTATGATTGCAAATGGTAAAGAATGTGATTAAAGGCTCTTTTTCTATTTCAAAAGTTTTAGTTTTCGAGGGTAATAGCTAAGTATGTTGGAAAAATGAAGATTTTAGACTATTTTATGATTGCACATGGTAAAGAATGTGCTTAAAGGCTCTTTTCCTATGTTAAAAGTTTTAGTTTTCGAGGGTAATAGCTATGTATGTTGAAAAATGAAGATATTAGACAATTTTATGATTGCAAATGTAAAGAGTTTGATTAAAGGCTCTTTTCCTATGTCAAAAGTTTTAGTTTTCGAGGGTAATAGCTAGGTATGTTGAAAAAATGAAGATATTAGACTATTTTATGATTGCACATGGTAAAGAATGTGATTAAAGGCTCTTTTCCAATGTCAAAAGTTTTAGTTTTTCGATTGTAATAGCTACGTATGTTGGAAAAATGAAGATATTAGACTATTTTATGATTGCAAATGGTAAAGAATGTGCTTAAAGGCTCTTTTCCTATGTCAAAAGTTTTAGTTTTCGAGCGTAATAGCTACGTATGTTGAAAAAATTAAAATATTAGACTATTTTATGATTGCACATGGTAAAGAATGTGATTAAAGGCTCTTTTCCTATGTCGAAAGTTTTAGTTTTCGAGAGTAATAGCTACGTATGTTGGAAAAATGAAGATATTAGACTATTTTATGATTGCACATGGTAAAGAATGTGCTTAAAGGCTCTTTTCCTATGTCAAAAGTTTTAGTTTTCGAGGGTAATAGCTAAGTATGTTGAAAAAATGAAGATATTAGATTATTTTATGATTGCAAATGGTAAAGAATGTGATTAAAAGGCTCTTTTCCTATGACAAAAGTTTTAGTTTCCGAGGGTAATAGCTACGTATGTTGAAAAAATGAAGATATTAGACTATTTTATGATTGCACATGGTAAAGAATGTGATTAAAGGCTCTTTCCTATGTCAAAAGTTTTAGTTTTCGATTGTAATAGCTACGTATGTTGGAAAAATGAAGATATTAGACTATTTTATGATTGCAAATGGTAAAGAATGTGCTTAAAGGCTCTTTTCCTATGTCAAAAGTTTTAGTTTCGAGCGTAATAGCTACGTATGTTGAAAAAATTAAAATATTAGACTATTTTATGATTGCACATGGTAAAGAATGTGATTAAAGGCTCTTTTCCTATGTCGAAAGTTTTAGTTTTCGAGAGTAATAGCTACGTATGTTGGAAAAATGAAGATATTAGACTATTTTATGATTGCACATGGTAAAGAATGTGCTTAAAAGGCTCTTTCCTATGTCAAAAGTTTTAGTTTTCGAGGGTAATAGCTAAGTATGTTGAAAAAATGAAGATATTAGATTATTTTATGATTGCAAATGGTAAAGAATGTGATTAAAAGGCTCTTTTCCTATGACAAAAGTTTTAGTTTCCGAGGGTAATAGCTACGTATGTTGAAAAAATGAAGATATTAGACTATTTTATGATTGCACATGGTAAAGAATGTGATTAAAGGCTCTTTTCCTATGTCAAAAGTTTTAGTTTTCGATTGTAATAGCTACGTATGTTGGAAAAATGAAGATATTAGACTATTTTATGATTGCAAATGGTAAAGAATGTGCTTAAAGGCTCTTTTCCTATTTCAAAAGTTTTAGTTTTCGAGGGTAATAGCTACGTATGTTAAAAAAATGAAGACATTAGACAATTTTATGATTGCACATGGTAAAGAATGTGATTAAAGGCTCTTTTCCTATGTCAAAAGTTTTAGTTTTCGAGGGTAATAGCTACGTGTGTTGAAAAAATGAAGATATTAGACTATTTTATGATTGCAAATGGTAAAGAATGTGATTAAAGGCTCTTTTCTTATGTCAAAAGTTTTAGTTTTCGAGGGTAATAGCTACGTATGTTGGAAAAATGAAGATATTAGACTATTTTATGATTGAAAATGGTAAAGAATGTGCTTAAAGGCTCTTTTCCAATGTCAAAAGTTTTAGTTTTCGAGGCTAATAGCTACGTATGTTGAAAAAATGAAGATATTAGACTATTTTATGATTGCACATGGTAAAGAATGTGATTAAAGGCTCTTTTCCTATGTCAAAAGTTTTAGTTTTCGAGGGTAATAGCTACGTATGTTGGAAAAATGAAGATATAGACTATTTTATGATTGCACATGGTAAAGAATGTGCTTAAAGGCTCTTTTCCTATGTCAAAAGTTTTAGTTTTCGAGGGTAATAGCTACGTATGTTGAAAAAATGAAGATATTAGACTATTTTATGATTGCAAATGGTAAAGAATGTGATTAAAGGCTCTTTTCCTATGTCAAAAGTTTTAGTATTCGAGGGTAATAGCTACGTATGCTGAAAAAATGAAGATATTAGACCATTTTATGATTGCAAATGGTAAAGGATGTGATTAAAGGCTCTTTTCCTATGTCAAAAGTTTTAGTTTTTGAGGGTAATAGCTACGTATGTTGAAAAAATGAAGATATTAGACTATTTTATGATTGCACATGGTAAAGAATGTGATTAAAGGCTCTTTTCCTATTTCAAAAGTTTTAGTTTTCGAGGGTAATAGCTACGTATGTTGAAAAAATGAAGATATTAGACTATTTTATGATTGCACATGGTAAAGAATCTGATTAACGGCTCTTTTCCTATTTCAAAAGTTTTAGTTTTCGAGGGTAATAGCTACGTATGTTAAAAAAATGAAGATATTAGACAATTTTATGATTGCAAATGGTAAAGAATGTAATTAAAGGCTCTTTTCCTATGTCAAAAGTTTTAGTTTTCGAGGGTAATAGCTACGTAAGTTGAAAAAATGAAGATATTAGACTATTTTATGATTGCAAATGGTAAAGAATGTGATTAAAGGCTCTTTTCCTATTTCAAAAGTTTTAATTTTCGAGGGTAATAGCTACGTATGTTGAAAAAATGAAGATATCAGACTATTTTATGATTGCAAATGGTAAAGAATGTGATTAAAGGCTCTTTTCCTATGTCAAAAGTTTTAGTTTTCGAGGGTAATAGCTAAGTATGTTGAAAAAATAAAGATATAGACTATTTTATGATTGCAAATGGTAAAGAATGTGATTAAAAGGCTCATTTCCTATGTCAAAAGTTTTAGTTTTCGAGGGTAATAGCTACGTATGTTGAAAAAATGAAGATATTAGACTATTTTATGATTGCACATGTTAAAGAATGTGATTAAAGGCTCTTTTCCTATGTCAAAAGTTTTAGTTTTCGATTGTAATAGCTACGTATGTTGAAAAATTGAAGATATTAGACTATTTTATGATTGCACATGGTAAAGAATGTGATTAAAAGGCTCTTTTCCTATGTCAAAAGTTTTAGTTTTCGAGGGTAATAGCTACGTATGTTGAAAAAATGAAGATATTAGACAATTTTATGATTGCAAATGGTAAAGAATGTGATTTAAAGGCTCTTTTCTCCTATGTCAAAAGTTTTAGTTTTCGAGGGTAATAGCTACGTATGTTGAAAAAATGAAGATATTAGACTATTTTATGATTGCCTATGGTAAAGAATGTGATTAAAGGCTCTTTTCCTATTTCAAAAGTTTTAGTTTTCGAGGGTAATAGCTAAGTATGTTGGAAAAATGAAGATATTAGACTATTTTATGATTGCACATGGTAAAGAATGTGCTTAAAGGCTCTTTTCCTATGTCAAAAGTTTTAGTTTTCGAGGGTAATAGCTATGTATGTTGAAAAAATGAAGATATTAGACAATTTTATGATTGCAAATGGTAAAGAGTTTGATTAAAGGCTCTTTTCCTATGTCAAAAGTTTTAGTTTTCGAGGGTAATAGCTAGGTATGTTGAAAAAATGAAGATATTAGACTATTTTATGATTGCACATGGTAAAGAATGTGATTAAAGGCTCTTTTCCAATGTCAAAAGTTTTAGTTTTCGATTTTAATAGCTACGTATGTTGGAAAAATGAAGATATTAGACTATTTTATGATTGCAAATGGTAAAGAATGTGCTTAAAGGCTCTTTTCCTATGTCTAAAGTTTTAGTTTTTTGAGCGTAATAGCTACGTATGTTGAAAAAATTAAAATATTAGACTATTTTATGATTGCACATGGTAAAGAATGTGATTAAAGGCTCTTTTCCTATGTCAAAAGTTTTAGTTTTCGAGAGTAATAGCTACGTATGTTGGAAAAATGAAGATATTAGACTATTTTATGATTGCACATGGTAAAGATGTGCTTAAAGGCTCTTTTCCTATGTCAAAAGTTTTAGTTTTCGAGGGTAATAGCTAAGTATGTTGAAAAAATGAAGATATTAGATTATTTTATGATTGCAAATGGTAAAGAATGTGATTAAAAGGCTCTTTTCCTATGACAAAAGTTTTAGTTTCCGAGGGTAATAGCTACGTATGTTGAAAAAATGAAGATATTAGACTATTTTATGATTGCACATGGTAAAGAATGTGATTAAAGGCTCTTTTCCTATGTCAAAAGTTTTAGTTTTCGATTGTAATAGCTACGTATGTTGGAAAAATGAAGATATTAGACTATTTTATGATTGCAAATGGTAAAGAATGTGCTTAAAGGCTCTTTTTCCTATTTCAAAAGTTTTAGTTTTCGAGGGGTAATAGCTACGTATGTTAAAAAAATGAAGACATTAGACAATTTTATGATTGCACATGGTAAAGAATGTGATTAAAGGCTCTTTTCCTATGTCAAAAGTTTTAGTTTTCGAGGGTAATAGCTACGTGTGTTGAAAAAATGAAGATATTAGACTATTTTATGATTGCAAATGGTAAAGAATGTGATTAAAGGCTCTTTTCTTATGTCAAAAGTTTTAGTTTTCGAGGGTAATAGCTACGTATGTTGGAAAAATGAAGATATTAGACTATTTTATGATTGAAAATGGTAAAGAATGTGCTTAAAGGCTCTTTTCCAATGTCAAACGTTTTAGTTTTCGAGGCTAATAGCTACGTATGTTGAAAAAAATGAAGATATTAGACTATTTTATGATTGCACAGGGTAAAGAATGTGATTAAAGGCTCTTTTCCTATGTCAAAAGTTTTAGTTTCGAGGGTAATAGCTACGTATGTTTGGAAAAATGAAGATATTAGACTATTTTATGATTGCACATGGTAAAGAATGTGCTTAAAGGCTCTTTTCCTATGCCAAAAGTTTTAGTTTTCGAGGGTAATAGCTACGTATGTTGAAAAAAATGAAGATATTAGACTATTTTATGATTGCAAATGGTAAAGAATGTGATTAAAGGCTCTTTTCCTATGTCAAAAGTTTTAGTATTCGAGGGTAATAGCTACGTATGCTGAAAAAATGAAGATATTAGACCATTTTATGATTGCAAATGGTAAAGGATGTGATTAAAGGCTCTTTTCCTATGTCAAAAGTTTTAGTTTTTGAGGGTAATAGCTACGTATGTTGAAAAAATGAAGATATTAGACTATTTTATGACTGCAAATGGTAAAGAATGTGATTAAAGGCTCTTTTCCTATGTCAAAAGTTTTAGCTTTCGAGGGTAATAGCTACGTATGTTGGAAAAATGAAGATATTAGACTATTTTATGATTGCACATGGTAAAGAATGTGCTTAAAGGCTCTTTTCCTATGTCAAAAGTTTTAGTTTTCGAGGGTAATAACTACGTATGTTGAAAAAATGAAGATATTAGACTATTTTATGATTGCAAATGGTAAAGAATGTGATTAAAGGCTCTTTTTCCTATGTCAAAAGTTTTAGTTTTCGAGGGTAATAGCTACATATGTTGAAAAAATGAAGATATTAGACTATTTTATGATTGCAAATGGTAAAGAATGTGATTAAAGGCTCTTTTCCTATGTCAAAAGTTTTAGTTTTCGACGGTAATAGCTACGTATGTTGAAAAAATGAAGATATTAGACTATTTTATGATTGCACATGGTAAAGAATGTGATTAAAGGCCCTTTTCCTATTTCAAAAGTTTTAGTTTTCGAGGGTAATAGCTACGTATGTTGAAAAAATGAAGATATTAGACTATTTTATGATTGCACATGGTAAAGAATGTGATTAAAGGCTCTTTTCCTATTTCAAAAGTTTTAGTTTTCGAGGGTAATAACTACGTATGTTGAAAAAATGAAGATATTAGACTATTTTATGATTGCACATGGTAAAGAATCTGATTAACGGCTCTTTTCCTATTTCAAAAGTTTTAGTTTTCGAGGGTAATAGCTACGCATGTTAAAAAAATGAAGATATTAGACAATTTTATGATTGCAAATGGTAAAGAATGTAATTAAAGGCTCTTTTCCTATGTCAAAAGTTTTAGTTTTCGAGGGTAATAGCTACGTAAGTTGAAAAAATGAAGATATTAGACTATTTTATGATTGCAAATGGTAAAGAATGTGATTAAAGGCTCTTTTCCTATTTCAAAAGTTTTAATTTTCGAGGGTAATAGCTACGTATGTTGAAAAAATGAAGATATCAGACTATTTTATGATTGCAAATGGTAAAGAATGTGATTAAAGGCTCTTTTCCTATGTCAAAAGTTTTAGTTTTCGAGGGGTAATAGCTAAGTATGTTGAAAAAATAAAGATATTAGACTATTTTATGATTGCAAATGGTAAAGAATGTGATTAAAAGGCTCATTTCCTATGTCAAAAGTTTTAGTTTTCGAGGGTAATAGCTACATATGTTGAAAAAATGAAGATATTAGACTATTTTATGATTGCACATGGTAAAGAATGTGATTAAAGGCTCTTTTCCTATGTCAAAAGTTTTAGTTTTCGATTGTAATAGCTACGTATGTTGGAAAAATGAAGATATTAGACTATTTTATGATTGCAAATGGTAAAGACTGTGCTTAAAGGCTCTTTTCCTTTTTCAAAAGTCTTAGTTTTCGAGGGTAATAGCTACGTATGTTGAAAAAATGAAGAATTAGACTATTTTATGATTGCACATGGTAAAGAATGTGATTAAAGGCTCTTTTCCTTTTTCAAAAGTCTTAGTTTTCGAGGGTAATAGCTACGTATGTTGAAAAAATGAAGATATTAGACTATTTTATGATTGCAAATGGTAAAGAATGTGATTAAAGGCTCTTTTCCTATCTCAAAAGTTTTAGTTTTCGAGGGTAATAGCTACGTATGTTGGAAAAATGAAGATATTAGACTATTTTATGATTGCAAATGGTAAAGAGTTTGATTAAAGGCTCTTTTCCTATGTCAAAAGTTTTAGTTTTCGAGGGTAATAGCTAGGTATGTTGAAAAAATGAAGATATTAGACTATTTTATGATTGCACATGGTAAAGAATGTGATTAAAGGCTCTTTTCCATTGTCAAAAGTTTTAGTTTTCGATTTTAATAGCTACGTATGTTGGAAAAATGAAAATATTAAACTATTTTATGATTGCAAATGGTAAAAGAATGTGCTTAAAGGCTCTTTTCCTATGTCAAAAGTTTTAGTTTTCGAGGGTACTATCTACGCATGTTGAAAAAATGAAGATATTAGACTATTTTATGATTGCACATAGTAAAGAATGTGATTAAAGGCTCTTTTCCTATGTCAAAAGTTTTAGTTTTCGAGGGTAATAGCTACGTATGTTGAAAAAATGAAGATATTAGACTATTTTATGATTGCAAATGGTAAAGAATGTGATTAAAGGCTCTTTTCTTATGTCAAAGGTTTTAGTTTTCGAGGGTAATAGCTACTTATGTTGAAAAATTGAAGATATTAGACTATTTTATGATTGCAAATGGTAAAGAATGTGATTAAAAGGCTCTTTTCCTATGACAAAAGTTTTAGTTTCCGAGGGTAATAGCTACGTATGTTGAAAAAATGAAGATATTAGACTATTTTATGATTGCACATGGTAAAGAATGTGATTAAAGGCCCTTTTCCTATTTCAAAAGTTTTAGTTTTCGAAGGTAATAGCTACGTATGTTGAAAAAATGGAGATATTAGACTATTTTATGATTGCACATGGTAAAGAATGTGATTAAAGGCTCTTTTCCTATTTCAAAAGTTTTAGTTTTCGAGGGTAATAGCTACGTATGTTAAAAAAATGAAGATATTAGACAATTTTATGATTGCAAATGGTAAAGAATGTGATTAAAGGCTCTTTTCCTATGTCAAAAGTTTTAGTTTTCGAGGGTAATAGCTACGTATGTTGAAAAAATGAAGATATTAGACTATTTTATGATTGCACATGGTAAAGAATGTGATTAAAGGCTCTTTTCCATTGTCAAAAGTTTTAGTTTTCGATTTTAATAGCTAAGTATGTTGGAAAAATGAAGATATTAGACTATTTTATCATTGCAAATGGTAAAAGAATGTGCTTAAAGGCTCTTTTCCTATGTCAAAAGTTTTAGTTTTCGAGGGTACTAGCTACGTATGTTGAAAAAATGAAGATATTAGACTATTTTATGATTGCACATAGTAAAGAATGTGATTAAAGGCTCTTTTCCTATGTCAAAAGTTTTAGTTTTCGAGGGTAATAGCTACGTATGTTGAAAAAATGAAGATATTAGACTATTTTATGATTGCAAATGGTAAAGAATGTGATTAAAGGCTCTTTTCTTATGTCAAAAGTTTTAGTTTTCGAGGGTAATAGCTACGTATGTTGAAAAATTGAAGATATTAGACTATTCTATGATTGCAAATGGTAAAGAATGTGATTAAAGGCTCTTTTCCTATGTCAAAAGTTTTAGTTTTCGAGGGTAATAGCTACGTATGTTGAAAAAATGAAGATATTAGACTATTTTATGATTGCACATGGTAAAGAATGTGATTAAAGGCCCTGTTCCTATTTCAAAAGTTTTAGTTTTCGAGGGTAATAGCTACGTATGTTGAAAAAATGGAGATATTAGACTATTTTATGATTGCACATGGTAAAGAATGTGATTAAAGGCTCTTTTCCTATTTCAAAAGTTTTAGTTTTCGAGGGTAATAGCTACGTATGTTAAAAAAATGAAGATATTAGACAATTTTATGATTGCAAATGGTAAAGAATGTGATTAAAGGCTCTTTTCCTATGTCAAAAGTTTTAGTTTTCGAGGGTAATAGCTACGTATGTTGAAAAAATGAAGATATTAGACTATTTTATGATTGCAAATGGTAAAGAATGTGATTAAAGGCTCTTTTCCTATGTCAAAAGTTTTAGTTTTCGAGGGTAATAGCTACGTATGTTGAAAAATTGAAGATATTAGACTATTTTATGATTGCACATGGTAAAGAATGTGATTAAAGGCTCTTTTCCTATTTCAAAAGTTTCAGTTTTCGAGGGTAATAGCTACATATGTTAAAAAAATGAAGATATTAGACAATTTTATGATTGCAAATGGTAAAGAATGTGATTAAAGGCTCTTTTCCTATGTCAAAAGTTTTAGTTTTCGAGGGTAATAGCTACGTATGTTGAAAAAATGAAGATATTAGACTATTTTATGATTGCAAATGGTAAAGAATTTGATTAGAGGCTCTTTTCCTATTTCAAAAGTTTTAGTTTTCGAGGGTAATAGCTAAGTATGTTGGAAAAATGAAGATATTAGACTATTTTATGATTGCACATGGTAAAGAATGTGCTTAAAGGCTCTTTTCCTATGTCAAAAGTTTTAGTTTTCGAGGGTAATAGCTATGTATGTTGAAAAAATGAAGATATTAGACAATTTTATGATTGCAAATGGTAAAGAGTTTGATTAAAGGCTCTTTTCCTATGTCAAAAGTTTTAGTTTTCGAGGGTAATAGCTAGGTATGTTGAGAAAATGAAGATATTAGACTATTTTATGATTGCACATGGTAAAGAATGTGATTAAAGGCTCTTTTCCAATGTCAAAAGTTTTAGTTTTCGATTGTAATAGCTCCGTATGTCGAAAAAATGAAGATATTAGACTATTTTATGATTGCAAATGGTAAAGAATGTGCTTAAAGGCTCTTTTCCTATGTCAAAAGTTTTAGTTTTCGAGCGTAATAGCTACGTATGTTGAAAAAATTAAAATATTGGACTATTTTATGATTGCACAGGGTAAAGAATGTGATTAAAGGCTCTTTTCCTATTTCAAAAGTTTTAGTTTTCGAGAGTAATAGCTACGTATGTTGGAAAAATGAAGATATTAGACTATTTTATGATTGCACATGGTAAAGAATGTGCTTAAAGGCTCTTTTCCTATGTCTAAAGTTTTAGTTTTCGAGGGTAATAGCTAAGTATGTTGAAAAAATGAAGATATTAGACTATTTTATGATTGCAAATGGTAAAGAATGTGATTAAAAGGCTCTTTTCCTATGTCAAAAGTTTTAGTTTTCGAGGGTAATAGCTACGTATGTTGAAAAAATGAAGATATTAGACTATTTTATGATTGCACATGGTAAAGAATGTGATTAAAGGCTCTTTTCCTATGTTAAAAGTTTTAGTTTTCGATTGTAATAGCTACGTATGTTGGAAAAATGAAGATATTAGACTATTTTATGATTGCAAATGGTAAAGAATGTGCTTAAAGGCTCTTTTCCTATGTCAAAAGTTTTAGTTTTCGAGGGTAATAGCTACGTATGTTGAAAAAATGAAGATATTAGACTATTTTATGATTGCACATGGTAAAGTATGTGATTAAAGGCTCTTTTCCTATGTCAAAAGTTTTAGTTTTCGAGGGTAATAGCTACGTATGTTGAAAAAATGAAGATATTAGACTATTTTATGATTGCACATGGTAAAGAATGTGAATAAAGGCTCTTTTCCTATTTCAAAAGTTTTAGTTTTCGAGGGTAATAGCTACGTATGTTAAAAAAATGAAGATATTAGACAATTTTATGATTGCAAATGGTAAAGAATGTGATTAAAGGCTCTTTTCCTATGTCAAAAGTTTCAGTTTTCGAGGGTAATAGCTACGTATATTGAAAAAATGAAGATATTAGACTATTTTATGATTGCAAATGGTAAAGAATGTGATTAAAGGCTCTTTTCCTATGTCAAAAGTTTTAGTTTTCGAGGGTAATAGCTACGTATGTTGAATAAATGAAGATATTAGACTATTTTATGATTGCACATGGTAAAGAATGTGATTAAAGGCTCTTTTCCCATTTCAAAAGTTTTAGTTTTCGAGGGTAATAGCTACGTATGTTAAAAGAATGAAGATATTAGACAATTTTATGATTGCAAATGGTAAAGAATGTGATTAAAGGCTCTTTTCCTATGTCAAAAGTTTTAGTTTTCGAGGGTAATAGCTACGTATGTTGAAAAAATGAAGATATTAGACTATTTTATGATTGCAAATGGTAAAGAATGTGATTAAAGGCTCTTTTCCTATTTCAAAAGTTTTAGTTTTCGAGGGTAATAGCTACGTATGTTGGAAAAATGAAGATATTAGACTATTTTATGATTGCACATGGTAAAGAATGTGCTTAAAGGCTCTTTTCCTATGTCTAAAGTTTTAGTTTTCGAGGGTAATAGCTATGTATGTTGAAAAAATGAAGATATTAGACTATTTTATGATTGCACATGGTAAAGAATGTGATTAAAGGCTCTTTTCCTATGTCAAAAGTTTTAGTTTTCGATTTTAATAGCTACGTATGTTGGAAAAATGAAGATATTAGACTACTTTATGATTGCAAATGGTAAAGAATGTGCTTAAAGGCTCTTTTCCTATGTCAAAAGTTTTAGTTTTCGAGGGTAATAGCTACGTATGTTGAAAAAATGAAGATATTAGACTATTTTATGATTGCACATGGTAAAGAATGTGATTAAAGGCTCTTTTCCTATGTCAAAAGTTTTAGTTTTCGAGGGTAATAGCTACGTATGTTGAAAAAATGAAGATATTAGACTATTTTATGATTGCAAATGGTAAAGAATGTGATTAAAGGCTCTTTTTATGTCAAAAGTTTTAGTTTTCGAGGGTAATAGCTACGTATGTTGAAAAATGAAGATATTAGACTATTTTATGATTGCAAATGGTAAAGAATGTGATTAAAGGCTCTTTTCCTATGTCAAAAGTTTTAGTTTTCGAGGGTAATAGCTACGTATGTTGAAAAAATGAAGATATTAGACTATTTTATGATTGCACATGGTAAAGAATGTGATTAAAGGCTCTTTTCCTATGTCAAAAGTTTTAGTTTTCGAGGGTAATAGCTACGTATGTTGAAAAAATGAAGATATTAGACTATTTTATGATTGCAAATGGTAAAGAATGTGATTAAAGGCTCTTTTCCTATGTCAAAAGTTTTAGTTTTCGAGGGTAATAGCTACGTATGTTGAAAAAATGAAGATATTAGACAATTTTATGATTGCACATGGTAAAGAATGTGATTAAAGGCTCTTTTCCCATGTCAAAAGTTTTAGTTTTCGATGTAATAGCTACGTATGTTGGAAAAATGAAGATATTAGACTATTTTATGATTGCAAATGGTAAAGAATGTGATTAAAGGCTCTTTTCCTATGTCAAAAGTTTTAGTTTTCGAGGGTAATAGCTACGTATGTTGAAAAAATGAAGATATTAGACTATTTTATGATTGCACATGGTAAAGAATGTGATTAAAGGCTCTTTTCCTATGTCAAAAGTTTTAGTTTTCGAGGGTAATAGCTACGTATGTTGAAAAAATGAAGATATTAGACTATTTTATGATTGCAAATGGTAAAGAATGTGATTAAAGGCTCTTTTCCTATTTCAAAAGTTTTAGTTTTCGAGGGTAATAGCTACGTATGTTGAAAAAATGAAGATATTAGACTATTTTATGATTGCACATGGTAAAGAATGTGATTAAAGGCTCTTTTCCTATGTCAAAAGTTTTAGTTTTCGAGGGTAATAGCTACGTATGTTGAAAAAATGAAGATATTAGACTATTTTATGATTGCAAATGGTAAAGAATGTGATTAAAGGCTCTTTTCCTATGTCAAAAGTTTTAGTTTTCGAGGGTAATAGCTACGTATGTTGAAAAAATGAAGATATTAGACTATTTTATGATTGCACATGGTAAAGAATGTGATTAAAGGCTCTTTTCCATTTCAAAAGTTTTAGTTTTCGAGGGTAATAGCTACGTATGTTAAAAAATGAAGATATTAGACTATTTTATGATTGCAAATGGTAAAGAATGTGATTAAAGGCTCTTTTCCTATGTCAAAAGTTTTAGTTTTCGAGGGTAATAGCTACGTATGTTGAAAAAATGAAGATATTAGACAATTTTATGATTGCAAATGGTAAAGAATGTGATTAAAGGCTCTTTTCCTATGTCAAAAGTTTTAGTTTTCGAGGGTAATAGCTACGTATGTTGAAAAAATGAAGATATTAGACTATTTTATGATTGCACATGGTAAAGAATGTGATTAAAGGCTCTTTTCCTATGTCAAAAGTTTTAGTTTTCGAGGGTAATAGCTACGTATGTTGAAAAATGAAGATATTAGACTATTTTATGATTGCAAATGGTAAAGAATGTGATTAAAGGCTCTTTTCCTATGTCAAAAGTTTTAGTTTTCGAGGGTAATAGCTACGTATGTTGAAAAATGAAGATATTAGACTATTTTATGATTGCACATGGTAAAGAATGTGATTAAAGGCTCTTTTCCTATGTCAAAAGTTTTAGTTTTCGAGGGTAATAGCTACGTATGTTGAAAAAATGAAGATATTAGACTATTTTATGATTGCAAATGGTAAAGAATGTGATTAAAGGCTCTTTTCCTATGTCAAAAGTTTTAGTTTTCGAGGGTAATAGCTACGTATGTTGAAAAAATGAAGATATTAGACTATTTTATGATTGCAAATGGTAAAGAATGTGATTAAAGGCTCTTTTCCTATGTCAAAAGTTTTAGTTTTCGAGGGTAATAGCTACGTATGTTGAAAAAATGAAGATATTAGACTATTTTATGATTGCACATGGTAAAGAATGTGATTAAAGGCTCTTTTCCTATGTCAAAAGTTTTAGTTTTCGAGGTAATAGCTACGTATGTTAAAAAAATGAAGATATTAGACTATTTTATGATTGCAAATGGTAAAGAATGTGATTAAAGGGTCTTTTCCTATGTCAAAAGTTTTAGTTTTCGAGGGTAATAGCTACGTATGTTGAAAAAATGAAGATATTAGACTATTTTATGATTGCAAATGGTAAAGAATGTGATTAAAGGCTCTTTTCCTATGTCAAAAGTTTTAGTTTTCGAGGGTAATAGCTACGTATGTTGAAAAAATGAAGATATTAGACTATTTTATGATTGCAAATGGTAAAGAATGTGATTAAAGGCTCTTTTCCATTTCAAAAGTTTTAGTTTTCGAGGGTAATAGCTACGTATGTTGAAAAAATGAAGATATTAGACTATTTTATGATTGCAAATGGTAAAGAATGTGATTAAAGGCTCTTTTCCTATGTCAAAAGTTTTAGTTTTCGAGGGTAATAGCTACGTATGTTGAAAAAATGAAGATATTAGACTATTTTATGATTGCAAATGGTAAAGAATGTGATTAAAGGCTCTTTTCCTATGTCAAAAGTTTTAGTTTTCGAGGGTAATAGCTACGTATGTTGAAAAATGAAGATATTAGACTATTTTATGATTGCACATGGTAAAGAATGTGATTAAAGGCTCTTTTCCTATGTCAAAAGTTTTAGTTTTCGAGGGTAATAGCTACGTATGTTGAAAAATGAAGATATTAGACTATTTTATGATTGCACATGGTAAAGAATGTGATTAAAGGCTCTTTTCCTATGTCAAAAGTTTTAGTTTTCGAGGGTAATAGCTACGTATGTTGGAAAAATGAAGATATTAGACTATTTTATGATTGCAAATGGTAAAGAATGTGCTTAAAGGCTCTTTTCCTATGTCAAAAGTTTTAGTTTTCGAGGGTAATAGCTACGTATGTTGAAAAAATGAAGATATTAGACTATTTTATGATTGCACATGGTAAAGAATGTGATTAAAGGCTCTTTTCCTATGTCAAAAGTTTTAGTTTTCGAGGGTAATAGCTACGTATGTTGAAAAAATGAAGATATTAGACTATTTTATGATTGCAAATGGTAAAGAATGTGATTAAAGGCTCTTTTCCTATGTCAAAAGTTTTAGTTTTCGAGGGTAATAGCTACGTATGTTGAAAAAATGAAGATATTAGACTATTTTATGATTGCACATGGTAAAGAATGTGATTAAAGGCTCTTTTCCTATGTCAAAAGTTTTAGTTTTCGAGGGTAATAGCTACGTATGTTGAAAAAATGAAGATATTAGACTATTTTATGATTGCAAATGGTAAAGAATGTGATTAAAGGCTCTTTTCCTATGTCAAAAGTTTTAGTTTTCGAGGGTAATAGCTACGTATGTTGAAAAAATGAAGATATTAGACTATTTTATGATTGCAAATGGTAAAGAATGTGATTAAAGGCTCTTTTCCTATGTCAAAAGTTTTAGTTTTCGAGGGTAATAGCTACGTATGTTGAAAAAATGAAGATATTAGACTATTTTATGATTGCACATGGTAAAGAATGTGATTAAAGGCTCTTTTCCATTTCAAAAGTTTTAGTTTTCGAGGGTAATAGCTACGTATGTTAAAAAATGAAGATATTAGACAATTTTATGATTGCAAATGGTAAAGAATGTGATTAAAGGCTCTTTTCCTATGTCAAAAGTTTTAGTTTTCGAGGGTAATAGCTACGTATGTTGAAAAAATGAAGATATTAGACTATTTTATGATTGCAAATGGTAAAGAATGTGATTAAAGGCTCTTTTCCTATTCAAAAGTTTTAGTTTTCGAGGGTAATAGCTACGTATGTTGAAAAATGAAGATATTAGACTATTTTATGATTGCACATGGTAAAGAATGTGCTTAAAGGCTCTTTTCCTATGTCTAAAGTTTTAGTTTTCGAGGGTAATAGCTATGTATGTTGAAAAATGAAGATATTAGACTATTTTATGATTGCAAATGGTAAAGAGTTTGATTAAAGGCTCTTTTCCTATGTCAAAAGTTTTAGTTTTCGAGGGTAATAGCTACGTATGTTGAAAAAATGAAGATATTAGACTATTTTATGATTGCAAATGGTAAAGAATGTGATTAAAGGCTCTTTTCCTATGTCAAAAGTTTTAGTTTTCGAGGGTAATAGCTACGTATGTTGAAAAAATGAAGATATTAGACTATTTTATGATTGCACATGGTAAAGAATGTGATTAAAGGCTCTTTTCCTATGTCAAAAGTTTTAGTTTTCGAGGGTAATAGCTACGTATGTTGAAAAAATGAAGATATTAGACTATTTTATAATTGCAAATGGTAAAGAATGTGCTTAAAGGCTCTTTTCCTATATCAAAAGTTTTAGTTTTCGAGGGTAATAGCTACGTATGTTAAAAAATGAAAATATTAGAAATGATTGCACATGGTAAAGAATGTGATTAAAGGCTCTTTTCCTATGTCAAAAGTTTTAGTTTTCTAAGTAATAGCTACGTATGTTGAAAAATGAAGATATTAGACTATTTTATGATTGCACATGGTAAAGAATGTGATTAAAGGCTCTTTTCCTATGTCAAAAGTTTTAGTTTTCGAGGGTAATAGCTACGTATGTTGAAAAAATGAAGATATTAGACTATTTTATGATTGCAATGGTAAAGAATGTGATTAAAGGCTCTTTTCCTATTTCAAAAGTTTTAGTTTCGAGGGTAATAGCTACGTATGTTGAAAAAATGAAGATATTAGACTATTTTATGATTGCAAATGGTAAAGAATGTGATTAAAGGCTCTTTTCCTATGTCAAAAGTTTTAGTTTTCGAGGGTAATAGCTAAGTATGTTGAAAAAATGAAGATATTAGACTATTTTATGATTGCAAATGGTAAAGAATGTGATTAAAGGCTCTTTTCCTATGTCAAAAGTTTTAGTTTTCGAGGGTAATAGCTAGGTATGTTGTAAAAATGAAGATATTAGACAATTTTATGATTGCAAATGGTAAAGAGTTTGATTAAAGGCTCTTTTCCTATGTCAAAAGTTTTAGTTTTCGATGGTAATAGCTACGTATGTTGAAAAAATGAAGATATTAGACTATTTTATGATTGCATGTGGTAAAGAATGTGATTAAAGGCTCTTTTCCTATTTCAAAGTTTTAGTTTCCGAGGGTAATAGCTATGTCTGTTGAAAAAATGAAGATATTAGACAATTTTATGATTGCAAATGGTAAAGAATGTGATTAAAGGCTCTTTTCCTATGTCAAAAGTTTTAGTTTTCGAGGGTAATAGCTACGTATGTTGAAAAAATGAAGATATTAGACTATTTTATGATTGCAAATGGTAAAGAATGTGATTAAAGGCTCTTTTCCTATGTCAAAAGTTTTAGTTTTCGAGGGTAATAGCTACGTATGTTGAAAAAATGAAGATATTAGACTATTTTATGATTGCACATGGTAAAGAATGTGATTAAAGGCTCTTTTCCTATTTCAAAGTTTTAGTTTCCGAGGGTAATAGCTACGTATGTTAAAAAAAATGAAGATATTAGACAATTTTATGATTGCAAATGGTAAAGAATGTGATTAAAGGCTCTTTTCCTATGTCAAAAGTTTTAGTTTTCGAGGGTAATAGCTACGTATGTTGAAAAAATGAAGATATTAGACTATTTTATGATTGCAAATGGTAAAGAATGTGATTAAAGGCTCTTTTCCTATGTCAAAAGTTTTAGTTTTCGAGGGTAATAGCTACGTATGTTGAAAAAATGAAGATATTAGACTATTTTATGATTGCACATAGTAAAGAATGTGATTAAAGGCTGTTTTCCTATTCCAAAAGTTTCAGTTTTCGAGGGTAATAGCTACGTATGTTAAAAAAATGAAGATATTAGACTATTTTATGATTGCACATGGTAAAGAATGTGCTTAAAGGCTCTTTTCCTATGTCAAAAGTTTTAGTTTTCGAGGGTAATAGCTATGTATGTTGAAAAAATGAAGATATTAGACAATTTTATGATTGCAAATGGTAAAGAGTTTGATTAAAGGCTCTTTTCCTATGTCAAAAGATTTAGTTTTCGAGGGTAATAGCTAGGTATGTTGAAAAAATGAAGATATTAGACTATTTTATGATTGCACATGGTAAAGAATGTGATTAAAGGCTCTTTTCCAATGTCAAAAGTTTTAGTTTTCGATTGTAATAGCTACGTATGTTGGAAAAATGAAGATATTAGACTATTTTATGATTGCAAATGGTAAAGAATGTGCTTAAAGGCTCTTTTCCTATGTCAAAAGTTTTAGTTTTCGAGGGTAATAGCTACGTATGTTGAAAAAATGAAAATATTAGACTATTTTATGATTGCACATGGTAAAGAATGTGATTAAAGGCTCTTTTCCTATGTCAAAAGTTTTAGTTTTCGAGAGTAATAGCTACGTATGTTGGAAAAAATGAAGATATTAGACTATTTTATGATTGCACATGGTAAAGAATGTGCTTAAAGGCTCTTTTCCTATGTCAAAAGTTTTAGTTTTCGAGGGTAATAGCTACGTATGTTGAAAAAATGAAGATATTAGACTATTTTATGATTGCAAATGGTAAAGAATGTGATTAAAGGCTCTTTTTCTATTTCAAAAGTTTTAGTTTTCGAGGGTAATAGCTACGTATGTTGAAAAAATGAAGATATTAGACTATTTTATGATTGCAAATGGTAAAGAATGTGATTAAAGGCTCCTTTCCTATTTCAAAAGTTTTAGTTTTCGAGGGTAATAGCTAAGTATGTTGGAAAAATGAAGATATTAGACTATTTTATGATTGCACATGGTAAAGAATGTGCTTAAAGGCTCTTTTCCTATGTCAAAAGTTTTAGTTTTCGAGGGTAATAGCTATGTATGTTGAAAAAATGAAGATATTAGACAATTTTATGATTGCAAATGGTAAAGAGTTTGATTAATGGCTCTTTTCCTATGTCAAAAGTTTTAGTTTTCGAGGGTAATAGCTAGGTATGTTGAAAAAATGAAGATATTAGACTATTTTATGATTGCACATGGTAAAGAATGTGATTAAAGGCTCTTTTCCAATGTCAAAAGTTTTAGTTTTCGATTGTAATAGCTACGTATGTTGGAAAAATGAAGATATTAGACTATTTTATGATTGCAAATGGTAAAGAATGTGCTTAAAGGCTCATTTCCTATGTCAAAAGTTTTAGTTTTCGAGGGTAATAGCTACGTATGTTGAAAAAATGAAAATATTAGACTATTTTATGATTGCACATGGTAAAGAATGTGATTAAAGGCTCTTTTCCTATGTCAAAAGTTTTAGTTTTCGAGGGTAATAGCTAAGTATGTTGAAAAAATGAAGATATTAGACTATTTTATGATTGCAAATGGTAAAGAATGTGATTAAAAGGCTCTTTTCCTATGTCAAAAGTTTTAGTTTTCGAGGGTAATAGCTACGTATGTTGAAAAAATGAAGATATTAGACTATTTTATGATTGCACATGGTAAAGAATGTGATTAAAGGCTCTTTTCCTATGTCAAAAGTTTTAGTTTTCGATTGTAATAGCTACGTATTTATTTATTTATTTTATTTTCTTTATTTCCCTCAAAAAATGAGGAGTACGCTACAATATAATATAAAGAAAAAACAACTGATAACACTTACAATCAAAACGTATCAAATATTGATCGAACACTTAAAAAAAAAAAAAAAAAAAAAAAAAAAAAAAAAAAAAAAAAAAAAAAAAAAAAAAACACTTGCTAAATAGATTAGCCTATAAATCATGAAGAGCCAGAACTGTTACTAAAAAACGGAAATAAATTGTGGCCTAAAAGGCTAATTTTCGCCCTATCTTCAAATGTTTTATATTTCTTCTTTATAAAGACTACAGGATCCTTCACATTAAGCTTTAAAACAATCTCAGTGTTACTAAAAGAAAGGGGGAAACCAAGTAAAAATTTACAAAATTTAAAATAAGCAACTTTAATGGGTGAAAGATCAGAAGGTCTGAAATTTCGGAAGAGGAGGGACGGGAACAATACGTGAGGCAGAGCAACAGCGCTATACATACGACCAAGGACGTCCCGACGGTAAAGACCCCGAAAACGAATTAAAAGACCAAATGCCTTGCGTAGTTTCATCTGAACATGCTGAACCAGGACTGGTTTGAAATCTCTTTTCGAAGCAGCATAAGGTAATGCCAAATAAGTGACTATTGGCGACGATTGAAAAATAACACCATTGCCGCAATCGAGAGTCGCCTTGACATTATCCTCTAAACAATTTACAACAAAAAATTGACATTTTTCAAAACTGATAGAAAGGCCCAAACCTTTTAAACAATTAATTAAAATATTAAAATTAGAAACAAGACTAGACTTTGACCGGCTTAGAAGGATAATGTCATCAGCATATGCAATGTAAGACAGATTTCGAGATAATGAAACAAACGAGCAGGAAAGAGAATTAAGGGCAGTAGCTAAACAAGAATTGAATATATAAGGAGAAATAATTCCTCCTTGTCTAATTCCTCTACCCACTTGAATTAATTTGGACTGAGATGAAGACGAACTCGGACAGATACGGATCTTTAAACCAGAATACCAAGAGCGAAGGACTCGTATGACAGCTAGGGGCAATCCAGCATGGATTAAAGTGAGCAGAGCGGATGCATGAGAAATGTTATCAAAGGCCCCTTTGATATCAATCAAGAGGGCGTATAGCGGTTGACCAGAGATTCTCGCTTCTTCAATAACTTTGCTGAAAGATGCGTGGGCATGGTCACATCCCAAACCTTTCTTGAAACCAACTTGATTAGAACCAGTGTCAAGAATTTCAAGAAGATCCTTCAAACACAACTCAAACACTTTCCCAATCATAGAACCCCTAGTAATTGGCCTCCAGGAGCTACAAGATGACAAGTCTTTTTTCCCGCTCTTAGGAATAGGCGTAACTATGCCAATATAGAATGACGATGCTACTAAACCAGTAGTAAGTAAAAGGTTGAAAAATGCCAGTAGAGTAATAAGAAAAGAAGAAGGAGCAAGTTTGAGGTGATTAGCAAATAAGCCATCATGATCCTTAGCCGACTGCGCCTTTAACATTTTGATTGCTCCACGTAACATATCCTCAGAAATCCTGTAATCAGTTGAAAAATTCTTCAACCTTTCATCTAATTGCAACACAACACTGTTAGAATCGTACGAAGTCGACAACTTAGAAAAATAATTTTCCCACTCTTTTAGCGACGGTGTGGAATTAGTATCAGGCATGTTAATCCGCCTATTTCCTCGGAGAACATTCCAAAGGAGATTTTTGTCCTTGTCGTTATCAATGTTTGAAGAAGCTTCTTCTATGATCAGGTTATTATGACGACGGAGCTCTCCTTGGAATTCAGCCTTTCTCTTTTTCATTAGCAAAAAAACTGGATGCGAGTCTCTTGGCTTACCGAGGGCCCGCCATTCCCAATACGCTTGTTTAGCCGCCTTATTAGAATTTACCAAAAAAGGATTGAGGCTCCAAAAAGGTTTCTGCGCGCCCAATCTTATCCTATTAGTAGGAAAAGCTGCCGCAGCACCATACTTTAAGCAATGGATTAATTCAAAATAAAGATAATTAATAGTCAAAGAGGGATTACTATCCATTGAATCCAAACTATCAGGGATATAGACTTTATCAATTACAGTCCCAACTCTTTCTTGGTAAAGCGGTCTAAAATTTGGATTCCAATCAACCCGATCAAAAAATTTAGGAAGCTTATTACCAGAAAAACGAACTGGGGAAGGACGAGAAGCCAAAGGGGGTATAAGGAACTGAAGTGGCATGTGGTCACTAACGGGGAAATCTTCGATTACAGTAACCACTGGCAAAGGATCACTTGGGTTAGAAGAAAAAACATGATCAATATTAGTTGTACTACCACTCCAATGAATATAAGTAAAGTCCTGGGACTTCGGTAAAACAGAAAAATTAGGAAGACAAGAAGATAAAATTGTACCCCTTTCATTTGCTATATTTGGATCACAGTTAAAATCACCTAAAATATAAGTACGCAAATTTGACTGTAAACTAGAGACAAAACGACTAAGATTAAAACAGCATTGAGTAAACGCATCAAAAGAAATATCATCATGGTAATCAGTCGGAAAATAGCAATTAATTAAAATTACGTTTGAAAAACTACAAGCTAAAAAATTTGTATCAATTGCTAGAATAGCTGCGTTAAGAGACTTGGGTAAAATAGTAGCTAAACCACCGGAGGGACAACCACCAGTCGGTGTAGCGGGAACAGCAAAAATATCATGCTCAGTGGACAGACTAGAAAGCAGATTCAACGAATGATCAAGGAGGTGGTGTTCCTGAAGACATAATAACGATGATTTTTCATTCAAAAAACTATGAAGTACAGGTAATTTCCCTAACACACCATTTGAATTAAAGGACGTGATACAAAGTAATACATTCATTTACAAAATTTCTTTAAAATCGGACACCTAAAGCTGTAAACTGGATGATCATTCGAGCCACAACTGGCGCATTTAACTGGCGCTTGACATGGGGAGTCTTTAGTCGAAATGTGATTACCGCTACATCGGGCACATTTGAAACATTCAGATTTACACTGATTTTGAACATGGTTAAAACTTTGACATTTAAAACAACGCCTAGGCTGAATACGATCACGTTCCACTCGGAAAATCTCATAACCGAATTTGATGCCATGTTTGATGTAAAAATGCAGGTATTCTTCTGTTTAAAAAATAACTCTTACAGTTTGCGATTTTCCTAGCCGGTTAAACTCGATTATACCCGGAAAGTACAATGCGTAGGCACTAACATCAAAATCAATGTCCACACTCCTGATAATTCCAAAAAATCGCCGAGGCTTGGAAGTTATTATGCTTTCAGGAAAATTAACCTGTAGATCACAACTGAGCTTCGATGCATCTTACATGGTACCGATACCATAACACTATCCTTAGTTGCTTTAACATAACGAATATTTGCACACCCTGTCTTATCAAATTCTTTCTTGCGGCAGACAGGATCCTTCAGTAGGAGAGTGGGTGGGTTTTTTTATCACTATGGTCTCTAATGGGACAGTCTTTAGTGGGAGAGGCGGCCATTCATGGTGGGGCACAGTGGGGGGATTGAGATCAAGATCATTGCCAGGCGTTATTTTTTTCTCTAAATTAGATTCGATACGCTCAATAGAAGAAAGTGTTTTTTCAAGCTTTCGGGAATAGTCATAAACAAGGTTATCAAGCCGGACGCTGATGTCAGGCTTTAATACTGGACATTCATTAAAGCTCCATGGGACGATTACAGGCCATATGAACTGTTTCGAATCAAGTTCTATGATAACACGCATTATGTCCGAGGCAGTAGTCTTTTCAGCTGTTTTTCCTCTACTTTCTTGCAATCTACCAGCTTTACGACACAGACATGCGAGCAGCGTTTTTGCTACATTCAACTCCTCTAAACTATAAAATCCTGCCATTGCGTTAGATATTTCATCAACACTTATTCCTGCTTTCAACGAATCAAGAGCGAAGAATAATATCGAATTAACTACGACATACGAAATTCCTGTCTCTGACACAAAAGTCTTATCAAAATCGCATGCATTGACTGGCTGGCTTGTGACGTCAGATATATTGTCACTTGCAATTATCTCAGTGGAATGTTTATTTGGTCTTGAAATAGACTGGATTGACAGGTCCACGCTTCGACTGCATGAATTTTCGGCTACAGAATTAGTATTAGCGGGAATGGATTTTTGACTGCTGATTATCGGGGATATACAGGGATTATTATTAGAGATGCAAGATTCATGAATTTCATCGTTATTTGAACAGATTAAGCAAATCCGACTCGATTTTTCTTTACGCTCAATTGGGGAATAGTTTTCAATAGTTTTCGAGGGTAATAGCTACGTATGTTAAAAAAATGAAGATATTAGACAATTTTATGATTGCAAATGGTAAAGAATGTGAATAATTTTATGATTGCACATGGTAAAGAATGTGCTTAAAGGCTCTTTTCCTATGTCAAAAGTTTTAGTTTTCGAGGGTAATAGCTACGCATGTTGAAAAAATGAAGATATTAGACTATTTTATGATTGCAAATGGTAAAGAATGTGATTAAAGGCTCTTTTCCTATGTCAAAAGTTTTAGTTTTCGAGGGTAATAGCTACATATGTTGAAAAAATGAAGATATTAGACTATTTTATGATTGCACATGGTAAAGAATGTGATTAAAGGCTCTTTTCCTATTTCAAAAGTTTTAGTTTTCGAGGGTAATAGCTACGTATGTTAAAAAAATGAAGATATTAGACAATTTTATGATTGCAAATGGTAAAGAATGTGATTAAAGGCTCTTTTCCTGTGTCAAAAGTTTTAGTTTTCGAGGGTAATAGCTACGTATGTTGAAAAAATGAAGATATTAGACTATTTTATGATTGCAAATGGTAAAGAATGTGATTAAAGGCTCTTTTCCTATTTCAAAAGTTTTAGTTTTCGAGGGTAATAGCTACGTATGTTGGAAAAATGAAGATATTAGACTATTTTATGATTGCACATGGTAAAGAATGTGATTAAAGGCTCTTTTCCTATGTCTAAAGTTTTAGTTTTCGAGGGTAATAGCTATGTATGTTGAAAAAATGAAGATATTAGACTATTTTATGATTGCAAATGGTAAAGAGTGTGATTAAAGGCTCTTTTCCTATGTCAAAAGTTTTAGTTTTCGAGGGTAATAGCTAGGTATGTTGAAAAAATGAAGATATTAGACTATTTTATGATTGCACATGGTAAAGAATGTGATTAAAGGCTCTTTTCCTATGTCAAAAGTTTTAGTTTTCGACTGTAATAGCTACGTACGTTGGAAAAATGAAGATATTTTTATATTTAAATAAGGCTCTTTTCCTATGTCAAAAGTTTTAGTTTTCGAGGGTAATAGCTACGTATGTTGAAAAAATGAAGATATTAGACTATTTTATGATTGCAAATGGTAAAGAATGTGATTAAAGGCTCTTTTCCTATGTCAAAAGTTTTAGTTTTCGAGGGTAATAGCTACGTATGTTGAAAAAATGAAGATATTAGACTATTTTATGATTGCAAATGGTAAAGAATGTGATTAAAGGCTCTTTTCCTATGTCAAAAGTTTTAGTTTTCGAGGGTAATAGCTATGTATGTTAAAAATGAAGATATTAGACTATTTTATGATTGCACATGGTAAAGAATGTGATTAAAGGCTCTTTTCCTATGTCTAAAGTTTTAGTTTTCGAGGGTAATAGCTACGTATGTTGAAAAAATGAAGATATTAGACTATTTTATGATTGCACATGGTAAAGAATGTGATTAAAGGCTCTTTTCCTATTTCAAAAGTTTTAGTTTTCGAGGGTAATAGCTACGTATGTTGAAAAAATGAAGATATTAGACTATTTTATGATTGCACATGGTAAAGAATGTGATTAAAGGCTCTTTTCCTATGTCAAAAGTTTTAGTTTTCGAGGGTAATAGCTACGTATGTTAAAAAAATGAAGATATTAGACTATTTTATGATTGCAAATGGTAAAGAATGTGATTAAAGGCTCTTTTCCTATGTCAAAAGTTTTAGTTTTCGAGGGTAATAGCTACGTATGTTGAAAAAATGAAGATATTAGACTATTTTATGATTGCACATGGTAAAGAATGTGATTAAAGGCTCTTTTCCTATGTCAAAAGTTTTAGTTTTCGAGGGTAATAGCTACGTATGTTGAAAAAATGAAGATATTAGACTATTTTATGATTGCAAATGGTAAAGAATGTGATTAAAGGCTCTTTTCCTATGTCAAAAGTTTAGTTTTCGAGGGTAATAGCTACGTATGTTAAAAATGAAGATATTAGACTATTTTATGATTGCAAATGGTAAAGAATGTGATTAAAGGCTCTTTTCCTATGTCAAAAGTTTTAGTTTTCGAGGGTAATAGCTACGTATGTTGAAAAAATGAAGATATTAGACTATTTTATGATTGCAAATGGTAAAGAATGTGATTAAAGGCTCTTTTCCTATGTCAAAAGTTTTAGTTTTCGAGGGTAATAGCTACGTATGTTGAAAAAATGAAGATATTCGACTATTTTATGATTGCAATGGTAAAGAATGTGATTAAAGGCTCTTTTCCTATTGTCAAAAGTTTTAGTTTTCGAGGGTAATAGCTACGTATGTTGAAAAAATGAAGATATTAGACTATTTTATGATTGCAAATGGTAAAGAATGTGATTAAAGGCTCTTTTCCTATGTCAAAAGTTTTAGTTTTCGAGGGTAATAGCTACGTATGTTGAAAAAATGAAGATATTAGACTATTTTATGATTGCACATGGTAAAGAATGTGATTAAAGGCTCTTTTCCTATGTCAAAAGTTTTAGTTTTCGAGGGTAATAGCTACGTATGTTAAAAAAATGAAGATATTAGACTATTTTATGATTGCAAATGGTAAAGAATGTGCTTAAAGGCTCTTTTCCTATGTCAAAAGTCTTAGTTTTCGAGGGTAATAGCTACGTATGTTGAAAAAATGAAGATATTAGACTATTTTATGATTGCAAATGGTAAAGAATGTGATTAAAGGCTCTTTTCCTATTTCAAAAGTTTTAGTTTTCGAGGGTAATAGCTAAGTATGTTGGAAAAATGAAGATATTAGACTATTTCATGATTGCACATGGTAAAGAATGTGCTTAAAGGCTCTTTTCCTATGTCAAAAGTTTTAGTTTTCGAGGGTAATAGCTATGTATGTTGAAAAAATGAAGATATTAGACAATTTTATGATTGCAAATGGTAAAGAGTTTGATTAAAGGCTCTTTTCCTATGTCAAAAGTTTTAGTTTTCGAGGGTAATAGCTAGGTATGTTGAAAAAATGAAGATATTAGACTATTTTATGATTGCACATGGTAAAGAATGTGATTAAAGGCTCTTTTCCAATGTCAAAAGTTTTAGTTTTCGATTGTAATAGCTACGTATGTTGGAAAAATGAAGATATTAGACTATTTTATGATTGCAAATGGTAAAGAATGTGCTTAAAGGCTCTTTTCCTATGTCAAAAGTTTTAGTTTTCGAGGGTAATAGCTACGTATGTTGAAAAAATGAAAATATTAGACTATTTTATGATTGCACATGGTAAAGAATGTGATTAAAGGCTCTTTTCCTATGTCAAAAGTTTTAGTTTTCGAGAGTAATAGCTACGTATGTTGGAAAAATGAAGATATTAGACTATTTTATGATTGCACATGGTAAAGAATGTGCTTAAAGGCTCTTTTCCTATGTCAAAAGTTTTAGTTTTCGAGGGTAATAGCTACATATGTTGAAAAAATGAAGATATTAGACTATTTTATGATTGCAAATGGTAAAGAATGTGATTAAAGGCTCTTTTCCTATGTCAAAAGTTTTAGTTTTCGAGGGTAATAGCTACGTATGTTGAAAAAATGAAGATATTAGACTATTTTATGATTGCAATGGTAAAGAATGTGATTAAAGGCTCTTTTCCTATGTCAAAAGTTTTAGTTTTCGAGGGTAATAGCTACGTATGTTGAAAAAATGAAGATATTAGACTATTTTATGATTGCACATGGTAAAGAATGTGATTAAAGGCTCTTTTCCTATGTCAAAAGTTTTAGTTTTCGAGGGTAATAGCTACGTATGTTGAAAAAATGAAGATATTAGACTATTTTATGATTGCACATGGTAAAGAATGTGCTTAAAGGCTCTTTTCCTATGTCAAAAGTTTTAGTTTTCGAGGGTAATAGCTACGTATGTTGAAAAAATGAAGATATTAGACTATTTTATGATTGCAAATGGTAAAGAATGTGATTAAAGGCTCTTTTCCTATGTCAAAAGTTTTAGTTTTCGAGGGTAATAGCTACGTATGTTGAAAAAATGAAGATATTAGACTATTTTATGATTGCAAATGGTAAAGAATGTGATTAAAGGCTCTTTTCCTATTTCAAAAGTTTTAGTTTTCGAGGGTAATAGCTACGTATGTTGAAAAAATGAAGATATTAGACTATTTTATGATTGCACATGGTAAAGAATGTGATTAAAGGCTCTTTTCCTATTTCAAAAGTTTTAGTTTTCGAGGGTAATAGCTACGTATGTTGAAAAAATGAAGATATTAGACTATTTTATGATTGCAAATGGTAAAGAATGTGATTAAAGGCTCTTTTCCTATTTCAAAAGTTTTAGTTTTCGAGGGTAATAGCTACGTATGTTAAAAAAATGAAGATATTAGACTATTTTATGATTGCAAATGGTAAAGAATGTGATTAAAGGCTCTTTTCCTATGTCAAAAGTTTTAGTTTTCGAGGGTAATAGCTACGTATGTTGAAAAAATGAAGATATTAGACTATTTTATGATTGCAAATGGTAAAGAATGTGATTAAAGGCTCTTTTCCTATGTCAAAAGTTTTAGTTTTCGAGGGTAATAGCTACGTATGTTGAAAAAATGAAGATATTAGACTATTTTATGATTGCACATGGTAAAGAATGTGATTAAAGGCTCTTTTCCTATGTCAAAAGTTTTAGTTTTCGAGGGTAATAGCTACGTATGTTGAAAAAATGAAGATATTAGACTATTTTATGATTGCAAATGGTAAAGAATGTGCTTAAAGGCTCTTTTCCTATGTCAAAAGTTTTAGTTTTCGAGGGTAATAGCTACGTATGTTGAAAAAATGAAGATATTAGACTATTTTATGATTGCAAATGGTAAAGAATGTGATTAAAGGCTCTTTTCCTATGTCAAAAGTTTTAGTTTTCGAGGGTAATAGCTACGTATGTTGAAAAAATGAAGATATTAGACTATTTTATGATTGCAAATGGTAAAGAATGTGATTAAAGGCTCTTTTCCTATGTCAAAAGTTTTAGTTTTCGAGGGTAATAGCTACGTATGTTGAAAAATGAAGATATTAGACTATTTTATGATTGCAAATGGTAAAGAATGTGATTAAAGGCTCTTTTCCTATGTCAAAAGTTTTAGTTTTCGAGGGTAATAGCTACGTATGTTGAAAAAATGAAGATATTAGACTATTTTATGATTGCACATGGTAAAGAATGTGATTAAAGGCTCTTTTCCTATGTCAAAAGTTTTAGTTTTCGAGGGTAATAGCTACGTATGTTGAAAAAATGAAGATATTAGACTATTTTATGATTGCACATGGTAAAGAATGTGATTAAAGGCTCTTTTCCTATTTCAAAAGTTTTAGTTTTCGAGGGTAATAGCTACGTATGTTAAAAAAATGAAGATATTAGACTATTTTATGATTGCACATGGTAAAGAATGTGATTAAAGGCTCTTTTCCTATGTCAAAAGTTTTAGTTTTCGAGGGTAATAGCTACATGTATGTTGAAAAAATGAAGATATTAGACTATTTTATGATTGCAAATGGTAAAGAATGTGATTAAAGGCTCTTTTCCTATGTCAAAAGTTTTAGTTTTCGAGGGTAATAGCTAGTATGTTGAAAAAATGAAGATATTAGACTATTTTATGATTGCAAATGGTAAAGAATGTGATTAAAGGCTCTTTTCCTATGTCAAAAGTTTTAGTTTTCGAGGGTAATAGCTAGGTATGTTGAAAAAATGAAGATATTAGACTATTTTATGATTGCAAATGGTAAAGAATGTGATTAAAGGCTCTTTTCCTATGTCAAAAGTTTTAGTTTTCGAGGGTAATAGCTACGTATGTTGAAAAATGAAGATATTAGACTATTTTATGATTGCACATGGTAAAGAATGTGATTAAAGGCTCTTTTCCTATGTCAAAAGTTTTAGTTTTCGAGGGTAATAGCTACGTATGTTGAAAAAATGAAGATTAGACTATTTTATGATTGCAAATGGTAAAGAATGTGATTAAAGGCTCTTTTCCTATTTCAAAAGTTTTAGTTTTCGAGGGTAATAGCTAAGTATGTTGAAAAAATGAAGATATTAGACAATTTTATGATTGCAAATGGTAAAGAATGTGATTAAAGGCTCTTTTCCTATGTCAAAAGTTTTAGTTTTCGAGGGTAATAGCTAGTATGTTGAAAAAATGAAGATATTAGATTATTTTATGATTGCAATGGTAAAGAATGTGATTAAAGGCTCTTTTCCTATGTCAAAAGTTTTAGTTTTCGAGGGTAATAGCTAGTATGTTGGAAAAATGAAGATATTAGACTATTTTATGATTGCAAATGGTAAAGAATGTGATTAAAGGCTCTTTTCCTATGTCAAAAGTTTTAGTTTTCGAGGGTAATAGCTACGTATGTTGAAAAAATGAAGATATTAGACTATTTTATGATTGCACATGGTAAAGAATGTGATTAAAGGCTCTTTTCCTATGTCAAAAGTTTTAGTTTTCGAGGGTAATAGCTACGTATGTTGAAAAAATGAAGATATTAGACTATTTTATGATTGCAAATGGTAAAGAATGTGATTAAAGGCTCTTTTCCTATGTCAAAAGTTTTAGTTTTCGAGGGTAATAGCTACGTATGTTGAAAAATGAAGATATTAGACTATTTTATGATTGCAAATGGTAAAGAATGTGATTAAAGGCTCTTTTCCTATGTCAAAAGTTTTAGTTTTCGAGGGTAATAGCTACGTATGTTGAAAAAATGAAGATATTAGACTATTTTATGATTGCACATGGTAAAGAATGTGATTAAAGGCTCTTTTCCTATGTCAAAAGTTTTAGTTTTCGAGGGTAATAGCTACGTATGTTAAAAAAATGAAGATATTAGACTATTTTATGATTGCAAATGGTAAAGAATGTGATTAAAGGCTCTTTTCCTATGTCAAAAGTTTTAGTTTTCGAGGGTAATAGCTACAGTATGTTGAAAAAATGAAGATATAGACTATTTTATGATTGCAAATGGTAAAGAATGTGATTAAAGGCTCTTTTCCTATTTCAAAAGTTTTAGTTTTCGAGGGTAATAGCTAAGTATGTTGGAAAAATGAAGATATTAGACAATTTTATGATTGCAAATGGTAAAGAGTTTGATTAAAGGCTCTTTTCCTATGTCAAAAGTTTTAGTTTTCGAGGGTAATAGCTAGGTATGTTGAAAAAATGAAGATATTAGACTATTTTATGATTGCACATGGTAAAGAATGTGATTAAAGGCTCTTTTCCAATGTCAAAAGTTTTAGTTTTCGATTGTAATAGCTACGTATGTTGGAAAAATGAAGATATTAGACTATTTTATGATTGCAAATGGTAAAGAATGTGCTTAAAGGCTCTTTTCCTATGTCAAAAGTTTTAGTTTTCGAGGGTAATAGCTACGTATGTTGAAAAAATGAAAATATTAGACTATTTTATGATTGCACATGGTAAAGAATGTGATTAAAGGCTCTTTTCCTATGTCAAAAGTTTTAGTTTTCGAGGGTAATAGCTACGTATGTTGGAAAAATGAAGATATTAGACTATTTTATGATTGCACATGGTAAAGAATGTGATTAAAGGCTCTTTTCCTATGTCAAAAGTTTTAGTTTTCAAGGGTAATAGCTAGTATGTTGAAAAAATGAAGATATTAGACTATTTTATGATTGCACATGGTAAAGAATGTGATTAAAGGCTCTTTTCCTATGTCAAAAGTTTTAGTTTTCGAGGGTAATAGCTAAGTATGTTGGAAAAATGAAGATATTAGACAATTTTATGATTGCAAATGGTAAAGAGTGTGATTAAAGGCTCTTTTCCTATGTCAAAAGTTTTAGTTTTCGAGGGTAATAGCTAGGTATGTTGAAAAAATGAAGATATTAGATTATTTTATGATTGCACATGGTAAAGAATGTGATTAAAGGCTCTTTTCCAATGTCAAAAGTTTTAGTTTTCGATTGTAATAGCTACGTATGTTGGAAAAATGAAGATATTAAACTATTTTATGATTGCAAATGGTAAAGAATGTGCTTAAAGGCTCTTTTCCTATGTCAAAAGTTTTAGTTTTCGAGGGTAATAGCTACGTATGTTGAAAAAATGAAAATATTAGACTATTTTATGATTGCACATGGTAAAGAATGTGCTTAAAGGCTCTTTTCCTATGTCAAAAGTTTTACTTTTCGAGGGTAATAGCTACGTATGTTGAAAAAAAGAAGATATTAGCCTATTTTATGATTGCAAATGGTAAAGAATGTGATTAAAGGCTCTTTTCCTATTTCAAAAGTTTTAGTTTTCGAGGGTAATAGCTACGTATATTGAAAAAATGAAGATATTAGACTATTTTATGATTGCAAATGGTAAAGAATGTGATTAAAGGCTCTTTTCCTATGTCAAAAGTTTTAGTTTTCGAGGGTAATAGCTACGTATGTTGAAAAAATGAAGATATTAGACTATTTTATGATTGCACATGGTAAAGAATGTGATTAAAGGCTCTTTTCCTATTTCAAAAGTTTTAGTTTTCGAGGGTAATAGCTACGTATGTTAAAAAAATGAAGATATTAGACAATTTTATGATTGCAAATGGTAAAGAATGTGATTAAAGGCTCTTTTCCTATGTCAAAAGTTTTAGTTTTCAAGGGTAATAGCTAGGTAAGTTGAAAAAATGAAGATATTAGACTATTTTATGATTGCACATGGTAAAGAATGTGATTAAAGGCTCTTTTCCTATGTCAAAAGTTTTAGTTTTCGAGAGTAATAGCTACGTATGTTGGAAAAATGAAGATAATAGACTATTTTATGATTGCACATGGTAAAGAATGTGCTTAAAGGCTCTTTTCCTATGTCAAAAGTTTTAGTTTTCAAGGGTAATAGCTAAGTATGTTGAAAAAATGAAGATTTTAGATTATTTTATGATTGCAAATGGTAAAGAATGTGATTAAAGGCTGTTTTCCTATTTCAAAGTTTTAGTTTTCGAGGGTAATAGCTAAGTATGTTGGAAAAATGAAGATATTAGACAATTTTATGATTGCAAATGGTAAAGAGTTTGATTAAAGGCTCTTTTCCTATGTCAAAAGTTTTAGTTTTCGAGGGTAATAGCTAGGTATGTTGAAAAAATGAAAATATTAGACTATTTTATGATTGCACATGGTAAAGAATGTGCTTAAAGGCTCTTTTCCTATGTCAAAAGTTTTAGTTTTCGAGGGTAATAGCTACGTATGTTGAAAAAAAGAAGATATTAGACTATTTTATGATTGCAAATGGTAAAGAATGTGATTAAAGGCTCTTTTCCTATTTCAAAAGTTTTAGTTTTCGAGGGTAATAGCTACGTATATTGAAAAAATGAAGATATTAGACTATTTTATGATTGCAAATGTTAAAGAATGTGATTAAAGGCTCTTTTCCTATGTCAAAAGTTTCAGTTTTCGAGGGTAATAGCTACGTATGTTGAAAAAATGAAGATATTAGACTATTTTATGATTGCACATGGTAAAGAATGTGATTAAAGGCTCTTTTCCTATTTCAAAAGTTTTAATTTTCGAGGGTAATAGCTACGTATGTTAAAAGAATGAAGATATTAGACAATTTTATGATTGCAAATGGTAAAGAATGTGATTAAAGGCTCTTTTCCTATGTCAAAAGTTTTAGTTTTCGAGGGTAATAGCTACGTATGTTGAAAAAATGAAGATATTAGACAATTTTATGATTGCAAATGGTAAAGAGTTTGATTAATGGCTCTTTTCCTATGTCAAAAGTTTTAGTTTTCGAGGGTAATAGCTAGGTATGTTGAAAAAATGAAGATATTAGACTATTTTATGATTGCACATGGTAATGAATGTGATTAAAGGCTCTTTTCCAATGTCAAAAGTTTTAGTTTTTGATTGTAATAGCTACGTATGTTGGAAAAATGAAGATATTAGACTATTTTATGATTGCAAATGGTAAAGAATGTGCTTAAAGGCTCATTTCCTATGTCAAAAGTTTTAGTTTTCGAGGGTAATAGCTACGTATGTTGAAAAAATGAAAATATTAGACTATTTTATGATTGCACATGGTAAAGAATGTGATTAAAGGCTCTTTTCCTATGTCAAAAGTTTTAGTTTTCGAGAGTAATAGCTACGTATGTTGGAAAAATGAAGATATTAGACTATTTTATGATTGCACATGGTAAAGAATGTGATTAAAGGCTCTTTTCCTATTACAAAAGTTTTAATTTTCGAGGGTAATAGCTACGTATGTTAAAAGAATGAAGATATTAGACAATTTTATGATTGCAAATGGTAAAGAATGTGATTAAAGGCTCTTTTCCTATGTCAAAAGTTTTAGTTTTCGAGGGTAATAGCTACGTATGTTGAAAAAATGAAGATATTAGACTATTTTATGATTGCAAATGGTAAAGAATGTGATTAAAGGCTCTTTTCCTATTTCAAAAGTTTTAGTTTTCGAGGGTAATAGCTATGTATGTTGGAAAAATGAAGATATTAGACTATTTTATGATTGCACATGGTAAGAATGTGCTTAAAGGCTCTTTTCCTATGTCTAAAGTTTTAGTTTTCGAGGGTAATAGCTATGTATGTTGAAAAAATGAAGATATTAGACTATTTTATGATTGCAAATGGTAAAGAGTTTGATTAAAGGCTCTTTTCCTATGTCAAAAGTTTTAGTTTTCGAGGGTAATAGCTAGGTATGTTGAAAAAATGAAGATATTAGACTATTTTATGATTGCACATGGTAAAGAATGTGATTAAAGGCTCTTTTCCTATGTCAAAAGTTTTAGTTTTCGATTTTAATAGCTACGTATGTTGGAAAAATGAAGATATTAGACTATTTTATGATTGCAAATGGTAAAAGAATGTGCTTAAAGGCTCTTTTCCTATGTCAAAAGTTTTAGTTTTCGAGGGTAATAGCTACGTATGTTGAAAAAATGAAGATATTAGACTATTTTATGATTGCAAATGGTAAAGAATGTGATTAAAGGCTCTTTTCTTATGTCAAAAGTTTTAGTTTTCGAGGGTAATAGCTGCGTATGTTTAAAAATTGAAGATATTAGACTATTTTATGATTGCAAATGGTAAAGAATGTGATTAAAGGCTCTTTTCCTATGTCAAAAGTTTTAGTTTTCGAGGGTAATAGCTACGTATGTTGAAAAAATGAAGATATTAAACTATTTTATGATTGCACATGGTAAAGAATGTGATTAAAGGCCCTTTTCCTATTTCAAAAGTTTTAGTTTTCGAGGGTAATAGCTACGTATGTTGAAAAAATGGAGATATTCGACTATTTATGATTGCACATGGTAAAGAATGTGATTAAAGGCTCTTTTCCTATGTCAAAAGTTTTAGTTTTCGAGGGTAATAGCTACGTATGTTGAAAAAATGAAGATATTAGACTATTTTATGATTGCACATGGTAAAGAATGTGATTAAAGGCTCTTTTCCTATTTCAAAAGTTTCAGTTTTCGAGGGTAATAGCTACGTATGTTAAAAAAATGAAGATATTAGACAATTTTATGATTGCAAATGGTAAAGAATGTGATTAAAGGCTCTTTTCCTATGTCAAAAGTCTTAGTTTTCGAAAGTAATAGCTACGTATGTTGAAAAAATGAAGATATTAGACTATTTTATGATTGCAAATGGTAAAGAATGTGATTAAAGGCTCTTTTCCTATTTCAAAAGTTTTAGTTTTCGAGGGTAATAGCTAAGTATGTTTGAAAAATGAAGATATTAGACTATTTTATGATTGCACATGGTAAAGAATGTGCTTAAAGGCTCTTTTCCTATGTCAAAAGTTTTAG